>NC_050173.1:48852558-48967558 GCF_008315115.2 Sander lucioperca | reverse complement strand
TATATTGTTGTTTACAAACTTTTTAGACTGAGCTTTGTTGGTTGAGCATGTTGTAGACAGTACTGCTATTACCGTTGTAATGCAGTATATGTTGGAAGGTAAAATTGTTGCTGTTTTTTCAGTTTGTCCTTTTTGCTACTTCTACGTCTTTTTGAAAATGGCCCACTCACTTTTGTACTGGCCCGCCCAAAATACTATTTCTGCCTACGCCACTGTACCAAGCGCCTAAACTGCACACCACCTATCCAATCGTCCTGCAGCGCCACTCTGTTGGGAGAAGTTAGCCTTCAGTAGCCTGGTCCTACCAGACTCTCGTACATTTCATTTGTCCAGAGAGTCTGGCCTCTCTCCATTGAGAAGTGTTAACTTCCTTGAAGGCGGGTACTCTGTTGAAGTTTAAAACTATTGGATCTGCCCAGAGCCACTCTGGATCTGCCACAACCAACGCTAACGTTTGGTCGTGACGTATGTCATGCGCATGTGCAACAAGAGGGGAGACCGACAACAACTTAGCATTAGCATCGCTAGCGTTAGCCTTAGTCAACTCCTTCACCACTAACGGAGCGAGCTGGAAAATCAAACTTTTCCCGAACCCCGTGTGGAGGAGGGCCACAACATCATGGCCCCCAACACAACTCAGCAAAGATTGTTCTTGCTCGGGCTTTAACTTCTGGATATTCGGCAGCGTTGCTGCCACAACGGACCGAATGGCTTCGCTCGCATCTTTCTAGTGCACGTCCTCAACGTCATCGTTCTCAGCCACTCCCTCTGTTCGCTGATTGGACCTACAAATATTTGACCGGAGAAAACCTAAGAATATATCGCAAACCCAGACGGAGTACTGAAGGGAAATGAAAATTGAGCGGAAGTAAGTAGGAGAGCGGAGCCAGGCTAAGCCTTCAGGGCTTTCTGACAGAAATCTTTAGTAGTAGTAGTAGTAGTAGTAGTAGTATAACGAGTAAAAGTATGTTCACAGAGGAGGTTATGGTGGAGGAATGGGTCACAAACAAAGGCTTTCACCCAGGAGACAGTGGTTCATGTCCTGAGAAAGCTGAAGTCAATGGGGATTTATTATTCTTAGAATTCATTGTAAATGAGGGCTGCCCTCAATGATTTCTCGAAATTTACATAAAGTTTCAATGAATAAAATTACTTTTTTATTTTTATTTTTTTAAATTAGTATTATTTTCAGTTTTCAGTTTGGTTAGGGTTAGTCACCAAAACTACTTGTTGGTTATATATATATATATATATATCAAAGTATATGTCAATCAATCAATTTATCAATCAATCAAAGGTAGCACACGCTAGCACCGATTGGACAGAAATTCAGTCACCTCTCCTAAAAATTAAGTAGAGTGACAAAAGGCCGAAACAAACTTGGGAAATAAGCTAAAATCTATGGCGGAGGAAAATGGTATTATTAATATTAATGTGTTCCCTCCAGTCTGTTGGTCAGTTACCATCATGGCCAACCACAGAACCTGAAGTTGATCTCTGCATACTGAATAATAACAAAATCAATCAATCAAGAGATATAGTCTAGGAACTTAGGTCTCATCTTTAACAATAATGGAGTTCATATTTTAAGTTCTATACAGATGTATCAAAGGATCCAGAGAGTGGGAAAGTCACATTTGGAGTAAACAATCAAACAAGAATTAAGAATTAAAAAGGGATATAGAGTTTCATATCAGAAGTCAGTATTCACAGCAGAGATGCTGGCAATACTATGTGCACTTTGGTGAGTCAATAAACAAGACAACTCAGTCACATTCAGTGATTCAGGAGCAGCTCCAATAAGATAAATCAAATCCAAGTCCAAACCTGATATATTGACAGAGATTTATTAAACATACAGAATTCACAAAGCAGGATGTGAGGTGGGTTTTATCTGGGTACCAGCACACATGGGTTTACTCACTTCTTTTTTTGAAGAATTCTGTATGTTTAATAAATCTCTGTCAATAATCGGGTCTTCTCACTCTACTTTTCAGTTTTCAAAAAAAAAGTAACGTAACGCAAACTTAACATACAGACAGAAACAAGGGAACTTTGCTGATGACAATATTCTCCAGATGTGAGTGAGTCTCCTCACAACTTTCAGGGTGATTAATCAGCATAATATAGGCTGTAATGTCTGGAGGTTGGCAGGTATGCTGATAAACCATAATTATACATAATTGCCCATGATTATTGACTCGGCTTTTCATCTATAAATGCTTTAAAATTGAGAATTTGGCTGCTAAACTTTTAAAAAACAAAATTCCGGGGGGTTGAGTAATGATTACTTTGACGTCTGTGGTGAGTAATGTCACAGAAGGCCTACTCATAAAACACAACGACTTCAACGATATCGAATCTCAATCCAAACAATTTTGAAGAGTTGTCAGCCCTGTCAACCCTTTAGCTGACATGGAAAAGTCGTCCAAGAGGTGTTAGAATCAACTGCTGTTTCAACATCAAAAATGAATAAGGGTTGTTCTAATTTTAACAAATGCTAAAAAAAAAAAAAAAAAAAAGGCCACAGACTTAGCTTTTGTGGACTTTAATTCTATAGTGATGTAAAATAGGATGACTATATAATACAGTACCACAAACTAATTCAATACAACAGAGCATACACATCTGCCTGCTTATTGGTTAAGGGGTGTTACCTTATAGATTGAGTAGACATGCACAAGACACAGAGTTGGCCATTATTCTGCTGCAACTGTGGGGCTTCATAACTCAATAAGAACATGGCTGTTGGTGATTTATGCTGCGGACCACGGCAGTCTGTACATAAATCACAAAGAGCTCACCTATCGCTTTCACTTATTCATGCTAGCTATTATTTATAATGCCACCGTCTGGCCCTATGTGATCAATATCCTTAATTCTAATTACATCTCAAGCACTCGCCACTCTGTGTTGTTGGTACAACACGCTTTTGCGTTGAAAATGTTAATCAGCGTGTTCTGCATGCGGCACGGGAGGGGATGGAAATCACTGAATGAGGGAGAATGTAGAGCGAGAGGGAGTGTGATTAAGGGTGAGTGCAGGGATGAGAATATGAGCTTAATGCTCCAGGGATGATGTTGACCTGAAATACCTGCGAGATCAGACATAATCTGTCGTGCTCAGCCGAGGGTCCAAAATGGTGTATACGAAAGGCCAAGACCAGAAGAATAGAGGGGGGATCAGGCTCGCCAAACAAACAGAGCTTTTATCCGGAGCCGAGCGGCCTATTGACACTCCCCATAGTCGGCTATCTCCTCTCCCATCGCCTGTTGACTCTGCTGCTCAGTGGATTTGAGACAAGGATCAGACCATGGCTCAAGTCAAAGTCGTGTGTTCATAATGCCCAGTATGCTAGCGGACACTATAGGACACACTGTGTGATAAGGTGTGTCCGCGGCCCCAGTCCTTGCTGGTCAACCTGCTGTTTAACTTCACAAACAGCGGTTGATGACAGTGATGGTAAAGGACACACTTTGTTTGTCTCTGCGGTGGTTATGTGATTGGGGCCTTTGATCAAATCTCATCGGCACAGCTAGCAGGAAAGAGTGAAGCTGTGAATGTGTTGTTTACTTTTGATCAAAGCTGATGTGAGCAGGGATGATGGATCTAATCTGTCCAGCAGGACACAGAGAGGGGCAACATCTTGACCCTTTGAACACTGGCTTTATTAGACACAGTGTTCCTGTTGCTTCGTCCGTCAGTAGGGAATAACGAATGCATCCACAGTACAACATGATCACCACAAACTCAACTCCAAAATTGCATGGAGCTGAATATGTGATTGTGCAAGTAAATAAATAGCTCCCATGCAGATGTGACAGGAGTCGCCTTCATCTCCTGTTTGCCCACTGAAGATTACTTGCACTGATAAATGTGTGTTTGTGTGTGAGCATCTGTGCCTCTGTGTGCTGTTTACTGTGGGGATGAGGAGTCTCCATAATCCAGAGCGCTGCTGTGGCAACACGGAAACAGAGGTAGCGTGAGGTTAATCCCACAGGAAATAAGAAGAGGTGAAATGAAAAGGTCACCGACAAGTAAGGAGTAGGGACGAGAGATACAAAACAGAGAATCATCTAAAGTCAAAAAAAGAATTTCTAGGAATCTTTTTTTGGAGGCCATCCAAGGACTTACTTAGAACTGGCAACAATGCTGCTGGTTTGTTTGTTAACAATGCAACAAGTCATTGTGGTCTTTTTTCATTTTACAAAAAGCCCAATTGGAAAAGGTGAATATATAGCAACCAAACTGCAAAATACTGTGAACCCCAAGAGCATATCGTTTATAGTCAGTGTCTGTGTGTGCAGTTATTGAAAAATATCTCCTGGTGGATAAGTTTCACATGCCCTGACATAAACTTTTGACAACAAGATGTGTCTCGTACTTGTTAAACTAATTGACCTTCATCCTAAACTCAAAACAAATCATGTCATGCATTCCATTATAAATCTACCCCAGTGGAGGTTTCCGTCAATAGCAGAAGGAGTGTGTGTGTGGGTAAAACATGGTGGTGTGGTAGCGGGGGCACAGAGCAGAAACACATCATAGTTGTTGTTTAATTTGATGATGTCCCAGCGAGAGTTATCTGGGCGTGCTACAGGCTCAGATCTATCTTCCGCTCTCTGTTTGTGAATGTGTTCTTAACCACTAGATCATTGTAGCAATACACTGGTGGCAGCGCTCCGGCATTACCCTGCCTGCAGCATCGATCCTCACAGCTTCATTTACAACAGTATGGATTTCTGCATCGGGGGGAGGAGTGAGAGACAAAGAGAGACAGTGAGTGAGACAGAGAGCGAAAAATTGAATTTTTAGAGGCACTTTCAATGCACCAGTAAAGTGAATATCCTAAAACTTAAATAGAAATATATAGAACGCTTTGAAGTCAACATTTGAATACTTCTAAGGGCTGACATAGGTTGTTATGTTGTTTTTTTAACCTGTAGAAGTTTCAAAAGGTGTATTCCAAGGATTTTTATAATGCACTTCCATAAAGTTTAGGGACTTGCAAGAGTAAATAATTATTATAATAAAAGAAGAGTCAGACTCAAAGCAGCAGAGGCAATGACATCCCCCCATTTGCAAAATCCCTGGAACTACACTTCCCATACTACACCTCACTTCATTTTAATGGCCATGTGAACCGTGAGTAAGTAGAATTTGTTTTGTTTACAGCATGGAAAAAAACCCTTTGCTACACAGGAGGTTTCAATTTAAATGCAATTCAAATTTTGGCAGAATTTTCAGAAAATCTGCAAGATAAAATACGAGTTAATGTCGGATCTCATCCACTACCGTTATATGAATATTGGTGGTGCTAATTCTCCAGTAGTGTTCCGTTAAACCACTGCAGAAGAAGAGGGTGCAATGAGATGACGTTATTAATAGAGCGCTAGTCAAACCTCAAACGGTAGAAAATGTGATGGGAATATGGCATTTAAGTTTGTTTAATGTATTGAATTTAGATCTGAGCCGTCATGGAATGTTGAATTCATGAATAATTTGCTATGTCCAATCCATTATACTTTGTTATATTTTGCTTTTATCAATACGCCAAATGTGATGTTTTTTTTAAGGCTGAGTATTACTCCCTCATGACTCGTGTCCCTTTAAAGCTGCTCTACTCAATATTTCTGATATTAAGAATGGTTCACATGGCTATTTGTAGATAAAAGAGGTAATTTGCAGTGACAACCCCTGCAATTCCACTCAGTTCAGATCAATTTAGCATCTCTTAGCAAATTTGTTAGTTTTACAGCCCTTTACAGTTTTGGTTCACTGTCACCTCTCTTTAGGGACGGCAGTTGGTCAGGCGGTAGAGCGGGTCATCTTTTAATCACAACGTTGGTGGTTCGATCTCCTGTCCGCATGTCGAAGTGCCCTTGAGTGAGACACTGAACCCCAAGTTGGTCCCGATGGACAGGCCAACGCCCTGCATGGCGGCTCCACCTCCATCAGTGTATTAATGTGTGTGTGAATGGGTAAATTGTAAAGCACTTTGTCTGGTAAGGTAGAAAGCCACTATATAAATACAGTCCATTAACCATTTACAGAGAGTTGTTTCAAGCAGCCGCAGGCAGCTGTTTTCAGTGAAAAAGCTCTCATAAACTGAATGTTGCTACATGCCCAGCACCAAACTGCAGACAAAGTTACAGACTAGCTACCATTTAACATAGTGGAGCATTTAGTAGCTAAAGAGACCCATTTTCCCCTTAGTTGTTTGTGGAGAAAAAAACAAAGCTAAGAGACTGAATGATGGACACACATTTAACATGTTGCTAAAAACAGAACTACAAATTATTCTCATGTTGCTCCATGTCTACTGGGTGTGGAAATAAGCAACAGATTGCTAACACATTAGTCATATCCAGTGCATAAAGTGTTGCTAAATGTGTCAGTGTTGTATTTACAGCTTGTCCTGCTGCCCCCAAGTGGCCAAATAAATCTGATCCGAATCACACGAATCTGCCCTGTCGAAACAATCAAGATTAGGCAACACTGCTGCATGACACATATTACTCATTCATGACAGATATTGCTCAGGTAATGACATCACATCAATAATTTATAGGCATTTACAAATGCAGAAAGCCTATATTGATGTAATTTGAGTCCTGGCATATGAAGTGGGTCTAGTTAATGTATCCAGAAGGATTTAAAATTCATTAATTCTCTGTAGCTCTGATGGTTGAGGCTTAGTATTGAGGATGTGCCAAGAGAGAGAGAGAGAGAGAGAGAGAGGAGCACAGTGATCATAAAGTCAAAGGTCAATCCACTGAGGTATAATATAACATGCACAAATGCTCTCTCTCTCTTGCTCCGTCTCTCTCTCTTTCTGGTTTTTAGAAGCTTGGAGGGATTTCTTGGGATCAGAGGGACTTACAAATGTCCACTACTTTACACGTACAGTGTGTGTGTAGAGGTGATTGGTCTTTGGCTTGGCTCGAGGGTTTTGTGAGTAATTTTACCCAATTAAATGACACGTCTATTACAGATTAAGATTCATTTAAGATATCCGCATATTAGATGTGCATTAGATGGCAAAAAGTATGAAGACACCGCAGTCCTTATACTTTTGTGTATTTTTGACTGAGGTTTGAGTGACGCCTCTTGGTTCCAAGTAATCTTAATGCTACTGCACACAATGATTCTTTAGACAAAAGTGTGCTTCCATCTTTGTGGTAACCATTTGGTGAAGGCTAAGGGTGTACCCCCCTGAAATCTGATTGGCTACCCAAGGTTGAGCCATTCTCATGAACTATAATTGGTCTCCAGTCAGATGCAAGATCTTAGTTCGAAACCAACTATTTGCCGAGTTAAATTAAAAAAAAAAAAAAATTAACACAGGAATGTAAGATACTGTAAGATACTAGATATTAGTAATTAAAGTAGATATGAGCAGTGGAGACAGAAATGGTAATTGAATGTTATTCTGACGTTTAGCATGATGATGCCCTTGTGCACACAGCAAGGTTCATAAAGAAATGGTTTTCCCAGATTGGTGTGGAAGAGCTTTACTGGCCTGCACAGAGCCCTGACCTCAACCCTATCCAACAGCGGTGGGATGGATTGAAGGTCTAATCTCCAACATGAGTAGCCAACCAAACTGACACTCCTGTGGCTGAATGGGAGCAAATAACACCCAGTGTCCATAGGCATTAAATCCATATTTGACCAATCTGCGCTTCTCAATTGACATCCAAGTGTGTCCTATATGCACCATGTCCTGAAATTACCATTTCGTTTTTATTTTTAACCATAACCACCATCTTTACCTAAACTTAACCAAATGTCTCACTTTATTGATACCGTAATAATTCCAAGAGTGTAGTCTGTAATAGCAACATATCACATAAAGGTCTATTGTTTGAATGTCCACATACTTTAGGCCATGCAGTCTGCCAAATCCCTGGATTTAAAGAAAGGAGTCAAACTTAAAATGGCAATCTTTAAAATGTAACTCCTGGTTGATTAAGACTTTCTATTTGAGTGAAAACAATGGGATTGTGCTGATAGTTAAGCAGTCTGAAACACAGAGCAAATTGCTATGGTCTTGTTGTTGATACAGGAGCTTCACTTTTTCAGAATTGTTTAGCCCTACATAGTTCCATTTTTTGTCTGTGGATCATCAATGTCACCACAGACACCCAGTTCGTACGTATACTGCAAATACTTTCATCAGTGGGCCATAGACTCAGCATTCTGTTACCTTCTTCAGCAATAGATAGTGAGTTAACAAACATTTATGTAAATAAAAATCTTCAAGATTACAGTTTCAAATCTTATATAAATGTTTTAAAATGTGTAACTATGCTCAAAGTTCCTTTTTTTTACGTTAGCGGTGAAGAGCTCATGTACTGAATATTGCAACAGGTACTTAGGTGATGTAATCAGATCAAGGCCTCAATGTTCAATATCCATTTTTGGAAGGATGGTCCTTGTTGGAAAAGAGTGTGAGGATAGAGATATCCCAAGAGCTCTTATCAGTTCCACTTCTAGCTGATACACACTGACACACTTACAGGCACACACACACACACACACACACACACACACACACACACACACACACACACACACACACACACACACAGACACACACAGACACACACACACACACACACACACACACACACACACACACACTATTATCCAAGAAATGCCTTAGGTAAGGTAAAAAAGAGCTTCTTGCCTGTCTAGTCCACTGTTGCCACATTATCTGACACACTGTGGATTTGGGTTCAAGTACACCCGCCCACACACACACACACACACACACACACACACACACACACACACTCATATATAAATACAGATAGACACAAACAAACACTTGTTCATGAATAGATACACACACACACACACACACACACACACACACTCTCACACAGGTCTGTGTTCACCATGATGCAACTTGCAGGTGCAAAAGTGAAAGAAAAGAGGTAAGTGTATAGCTGTCACCAGATGCTACTATTTCATATCCACTTTTCCTAAAGTCAGTGAAAGCTTTATTTACAGACTGTCACTGAGTTGATATGTAACAATGGTTATTTTTCCATTGCTTTCTCTACCCATAAAAGCACATACAGTATTTGCTATGAATGTTGTGGAATGTGATGCAGAAGACAAAACTATGTTTCACTACAGTATATAATACTTTTTTTCTCTTATCGCTCCTCAGTTTGTTTGGCTGATAAAGTAGGACTGCATTTGGCCGTAGAAACACAGCATCCTTCAGTGGACACCGACAGGGTTCTTCATGAATATTACACACTGTACCATAGCTCAGAAACCCCTGGCATGAAGACAGGGATTGAAGGGTATATAGAAAGAAGGGATATCAGAGTCAGACAAGGTTGGTGGGGGGGGAGAGAGAAGAGAACAGAGACATTCTGGACCACACGTTGCTGTGAGACTGCAAAGCAGCCAGAGATTGGGAAGAAAATAGAAACCCTATTTGATATTTAATTGGAATTGATCGTGTGGAGCAGCTGAAAATTTTAACACTGGGCAAATCCATACATTTCAGGCGTGCTGGGATGCCGTCTACCAGTGTATGTGTGTGTGTTCAGTGCCTGAGATACAGAGCCTTGCCAAAAAATAACAAACAAGAGAGCAAAAGCCCTGTGAGTCACACATCAGAGCAAGAGAGGCGAGCGGAGTGAGCGAGGGACACACAAACGAGAGAGAGAGAAAAGGGTGAATGAGAGAAAAGGGAAGAGGGAACATAGGCAACACAGGAACAGAGAGCAGGAGGTGGGAAAACAAGAGACAAGTTTTAATAGTTCTTACCTTATGGCAACTCCATCTGTTTGGTACAAACCAACAAGATCCTCAATAATGGAAGCACGGGAGCAGGGGAGATGTTTAGTTTAAGCTCACAGAAAAAAATCAACCACCTATTTATTGTACAATATACACTGTATGTATGCTATAATTGGCTTCTCTTGGTTAGGTGTATCAAAAACAGTTGCATATACATGTATTCTGCATTGTACCATATGGAAGACATTTTTGGAATTGCATCAGTTTTAATAAATCATATTTGACTGGTAATGTGATATGTATAAGAATGTCACTGAACTGTAAGAGAGTGTGTGTGCACATGCGGCATTGTAACAGAAAAAACGTCTGTTCTGTACCCACTAGTTCCTCTGAAAACGGCAATAACGAGCCCAGATGAAAGAAACACATGAAAGGAGGAGGGATACATTACCATGTGTGAGGAAAGAGAAATGTGTGCGACGTCCTGTTCCTTCCCACCTCTATCTATGTCTATGCGCTCGCATGTGGGCATATAGATGAATCAGTGCACAAACACTTTCGCACACATGCCTACACGAACACAGAGGCGCACAAACAAAAAAACAGAAAGCCAATGCCTAAAGACAAAAGCTGCGCTGCGGAACAAAAGACAACCAAAAAAGCCATCAAGACACCCGCAGCAGGCACCCATTGTGATTAATGAAAACAAATATTGGGAGAGAGTGGGGCACAGGCGCAGAGAAACAGCACAAACAATGGAGCAGACAGCATAATGCATTCAGGGTTCGCTGACGGCCCTCTAGTGCAGAATGAGAATAATAGGAGGAGAGAGAAAGTGGGATAGAGGGACAAGAGGGAGAAGGAGGGGAGGAAGAGGAAACAAGGGTACTAATGTGAAATCCATTCTCCCTAAAAACATCAACACACACACACACACACACACACACACAGCCTCACACACCAGCCAGCTTTCAAACTCGCCGTGCTGTCAGTGCGTCTGTGCTTACACCTGCTACACCGGGCAAAGTGTTTTCTTCTGCCCAGCTTAGAGGGTGTGTATGCAGCTTGCACACATAGCTACACATCACTGGCTATATCTGAATTAATTTGAGAGCCTAAGTGGGTTAAATATTGCTATGGCATGTTTGTGAGTGTTGGGTACTCAATGTCATGGCGTATTGGGACGTGAAACCTCTCATTGCAAAGTAATGACAGTTAATAGGCTACACCAAATTGCATATAAGCATCCAGTTTGACAGACTGCTTATGATTTTATGCTCCTTTTATAATAGGTCAGGTTAGAGTTCATCAGTCTGCAGGTTGGTACCTTTAGTAAATGTTTTGAAATAAAAAAGTCTCACTTGACAAAACAATCTCAGGTTAATCTCCACCTGCTTGCGTGTTTCAGGACTTTCAACCACAGCACATGGTCTTCGTCAGCAGATCTAGCTCAGTTGTCATGAAGCTGTTGGTGTTGAAATGTTCAATTATTTTGAGCACTTAGTAATTTCAAGCTTAAAAGTTGAGCTTTCTTATTTAAAAGCTCTGGAACAAGGGAGTAAGTGGACTTTGAGTTGAGATAGTTTTGTTTATGTTTCCAAGGTTAAGATTGTATTGTCCAGCCTTTAAGTTTATCATAATTTCTCTATCATTTATTTTTATCTTCCTCTTGAAGATGATCTTGAAAACAGAAAAGAAGGTTTTAATATTAAAATCCAAAACAACTACTACTAGTACACTACTAGTACTACACTTGTTTACCTCCTAGTTGTATTGCTGGCTTGCTGCTCCCCTACCAGCCAGAGTGCAGGGCCCTTGTGGATCTGCCTAAATCCCTCCAGACCAAAGTGGCCGGGACCCTCAGTTTGGAACTCCCTGCCTGAAGAACTGAGGCTTGCAGAATGACTAACATCTTTTAAATTACTTCTTAAAATGTATCTCTCAACAACAACAAAACTTTTATTAATGTCAGCCCAAAGTTTTTTCAAAATGTTTCCAGTTCCACTATGTGTTTAATTTATTTGTTTTTTCCTGTCTTATTTTATTCTATTTTCAGAATTTTATTCACTTTACTTTTATTTACTGGATCTTTATTTTATGGTGATGCAGATTTGTTTTTATTTTTGTTTGTCCTTGTGAAGCCCTTTTTAAAATGTTTTTGAAAGACTCTGTATGAAATAGGTTTATTATCATTATAATAATAATAACTAGGCATTTCTAAAAATCCTGGCTCATTAGAATTTAACAAGATCACTGGCTAGTAAAAGTTGATCGTCAGGTTCTAATGCTTAATTTAGGTTTAAATGCGTAATCGTTTGTAAGCAGTAATGTTAAAGGTCTCTGACTTGCATTAATGGAAAATTATAGTCTCAATGCACATAAGGTAGTTATAGGCGAGCTTTGAGCATGTCACATTACTGTAGGATGGTGGTTCCTAGAAGAGTCTGGGTCAGATGATTAAAGACAAAAAGTATGTAACAGAAATATATATTTGTTCACCTGTGAAAATCCAATAAAATATGAAACATCCAACATGTTCTTTGGTTGAACTGCTCATAACTCAAGCTTACACCAAAAGACATAACCTGCAATTAGGGCTCAATGGTAGACATTGTTTCAATTTCAAGGCGTCAGGGGCCAAAAAGGAAAGGTTTGAAAACCACAAACAGTGAGGTGTTACACTTTTTGAATTTTCAGCAATTCTCTCATTAAAGGCACTGCAGCATATTCTCCGCAGCTTTGTCAAATAAAAGACACTGGGGAAACAAATGTGTGATGACACTAAAATGAAAAGCAAAATCCAGAAGAAGACACCTCTGCTCATTAGGCTGCAGCTAATTAGACCTCTGCTTATTGGAACCCCTCCTCAACCTTATGTTCCTCAAAAGAATGAATGACATCTAGTGAAACTAAATGTCATCTATTAGCCTGAGATGTAAAGCTAACTTGATCATTTAACTGCTACAAGTTTACTTTGAGCTTCACTGCTTAACCTTCCCTGCTTGATGCCGTCTGTGTGATAAGACAAACACAGAGCTTTCAGTGGCTTGACTACCCACTGGGAATCAGTGCAACTTATTTTCCTTCATCAACAGTCCCTAAAGAAACAGAACCAGCAGGACAGGGATGAATGAGCAAATTTATGTTGTGAGACAAAGGGTAGCTGAGGGAGGAGGGATGGAAGCAACAGCTTCTGGCCGAAGGCTTCCTTTGGTGGTCTGTGTTATTCCCATCTGGCTTCATTACAGTCTTATCTCTAGGCACGCCACACAGCCAGCGAGAACGGGCCAGAGAAGCTCTGCAAGGTTGTGGACATGGCACACCTGCCACCTCAGATAAAATAAACATCAGAATTAGGGCGCAATTTTAGCTCCTGCTTCTCAACGTTTTACAGTCGCTTTGCTTTCTCTCATCCACCTTCCTTGTTGATTAATCCGTCTCTCTCCCTGTGTTTAGCTCTCTCTCTCTCTCTCTCCCTTTTCTCCCCATCCTTGTGTCCCTCCCTCTCTCATTCCCTCTCTCATTCCCTCCAGTCCTTCCTGACAGGGCTGTGATAATGGGATGGTGAATTAGGACCATCCCGTTTTTTTCCCACCTATCATCCTCCCGGCGGTTGATGTGATGTCTCACCTATAAGGTCAAAGGCTAATCGGTGTAAAGCAGTCAATGCTATGGTCAGAATAATCAATCACTCTGTGCTGCGATATCACAGGCGCCACTTTGAGCCCCCCCCCACAAACCCATCTTCATGTGCATTTCAAAAAACACACACAAGCAGGTTTCGCTTACTGACACAAAGATTGAATCCTAGCCAGATTTACATAATGTCATTAACAGGTATTTATTTTCGCAACCTGTTCCAAGATCAGCCATAGTCATCAAACTGCAAAATATTTCTCATTTTATAGTAAAAAAAACATTCTTTCTGCAAATGCTGCTGGCATAATAGCAAGTGTTTACATGGTTTTTAGTCTTTCACGTTGTTCCCTTTGCTGGAAAATCTAATCACTCTCACAGGTTTCACTTAATCACATGAAAAACAAAACCTGAACTATTGAGTCTTTTTAATCCACTTTGTGAATACATATTGGAGAACACAGCTTTCATCTTCCAAAAGGGATTAGTTCTAAACGGCAGAGACAGAGAGGCCTTTGAGGGGAGCTAAAATTACAGGTGGAGTGATCCCTTCTAAAATTATCCAACTCTTTTATATTGCGCCTCTGAAGAATTCATGCTCATGTTTAATTCCCAAGCTCTGATAACGAATGTCTCCTCCAAGCACCTGAAGATTAATAGACTTTTACCAGGTGCTCTCTGTCTTTTTATAACACACTCCAGCTATTTAAACGCTCAGCTGTCTGGCTGTCAGCTTACAGCATCAGGACATTTAGAGGAAGTCTTAACCCATTGATTTACTTAGAGAGTGGTACGACAAATAGCATCGGACACAAGTAGAAAGAAAAGTACACTGAGAAAAAAAAAATGGAAATAAAGCTTTGATTTTCTATGAATCTGATGATCTTTGATCTAGGAAGTTGTACTGAGCTAAACGCTAACATCAGCATGTTAACATGGTCATGATGACAATGCTAACATGCTGATGTTTAGGAGGTATAACATTGACTATGTTTACCATCTTAGTTTAGAGTGCTAGCATGCTAACATTTGCTAATTTGGACTAAACAAAGTATTGCTTATAGGAATGTCATTAGTTTTGCAGGGATGCGGTTTTAAACCAAACCATTCTTAACTAGATATGGAAAGTGAAGGGATCTCCAAAGTCGTTTGGATACATTCTCAGGGGACCATGAGTGACTGTAAGAAATGTTGTGCTAATCCATCAAGTAGACAGCAAAAGTCAGGGGATCACTAAAGTCATTGGGATTTATTACGAAAAATCATGGCAATACATCCTATAGTTGTTAATATATTTCACTAAAAAATAAGAATATCAACCTTATAGCGCTAGAGGGAAAGTCAGGGGATCACCAGAGTCAGGGGGATTCATCCTCTGAGGACTACAAATGTCGATACAAAATTTAATAGCAATCCATCACATAATTTCAGTCTGGACCAAAGTGGTGGACCAACCGTGTAACCAAAAGGCAGACATTGCCATTCCAAAAAAAAAACTGAAAAAAAAAAAGCTCATGAGTTCAAACTCTGCAACTACAAACACAAATTCAGAGCAACTACACATCATAAAACCAAACACTCTGCTGTTGCCCGTGCGCCTCCTTGCACCAAAACAAGCCGAACTTTGAGTGATGAAAAAGCATATTCAGATTTCACACTCCAATAACAACAAGTAATCAAAGCCAGTGGTGGAGCCGCGCTGACAGAGGCAGCAGACCGAGGCGGAGTGACGCTGCCGCAGCCCTCAGTCACACTCTAAACACCTGTCCTTAAATGGACACATCAATCCCTATTTCACAGCCCACCTGGCCTTCTACACTGACACACACACACACACACACACAACACACACATGTGGTACGCAATATATATGCACACACAGAAACTATGCAGACATTTCCACATATCTGTCTGAGCAGATGTTTAGGAAAAAAAGTACAGGGGGAAAAGACTTCTGGACAAAGTCTTTATCTAAAAAGCTAGAACAGGAGACACCAAAAGGATGGGGGTAAAAGGAGATGGAAAGCGGGAGAGCAGAAATCAATCCGTTGCAATGCAGTATACGGTAATCTCACTCTCCTGCAGGACGGACTGATTCACAGCCGTGGAGTGGCGGGGGATCGGTGCACCATGTGAGAAAATGGTCCAGAACCGAAAAGAGGGTAGTGAGCACTTAGCACTTAGCACCTGGTCTGGGATAATACCCATTCTCTCTCTCTCTCTCTCTCTCTCTCTCGCTCTCTCACACACACACACACACACACACACACATACACACACACACTCTCACAACCACACACACACACACACACACACACACACACACACACACACACACACACACACACACACACACATACTCACACAACCACTTTGCCTAATAGAGTAGCAGCAGTAGTCAGCGTTTCCCATGGCATGCTGTAATCGCATGGCTGGACTCAGTGATGGATTTTGGGTTAGAGGCAGCATCAGCACCACTGCAATAAACACACACACACACACACACACACACACACATAAACACACACACACACACACACACACACACACACACACACACACACATAGCTATCATTCACATGTGCATACACTTAGGCATTTGCACAAAAGGTTCTGTGTACAGAAGGATTAACGTTAATATGTTAAGTTAAATGGAAGAGGCATATGAGGGATAATGGTTGTTTTGGGGATATTTTCCCCCATCCATACAAGTACAGGAACATTTCTTTACAGTGACAGTAATCTAAACTCAGAAATTTGCTTTTAGAGTTGTTGTTTTTTGTGTGGATACAGGATCCTTAACAATGGCAAAAAATAAATAGCTAAAAAATATACAAGCTCATTTAAGCACTTACCGCTGCTGCAAAGGTATTTCAAGAATCCTCAAAGACTCATTCAACCATCTGGATAAAAAAACTCTCCGTCTGCCACCTAATTAAAGCAACACTATGTAACTTTTCCCTCTTCGGTCCCCCTACAGGTTGTCTCATTGGAACTACAGCTGCAGCTAAAAGTTACATAGTGTTGCTTTAAAAAATGTGGACACTGATGGGGGTTTCCTAAATTGCAATGTTTCCCAATCCAAACAAATACTCTAGCCAGAAATTATGTATATCCATGCTCAATTTGTACAATGTGAAACAAAATGTAAACATTTTATTGTCAATCATATTCAGCGTTTGGCAGTAACACCACATTACAGTAATGGAATTTCTTTAGTAGCGAGTTGTGTAGGAGATTTACAATACTTGTGGATCAACTTGTTTGCTGTCTTCTTGGTAGAGCTTAGATCGGCCCAAAAAATCAAGCCCGAACCTACCCGAGCACGAGCACGTTGCGTCCGAGCCCGGCCCGACACATTAACTGTAATTATGAGCCCGAGCCCGATTTAAACCCGACACTTTTTTAACACGTGGCCGTTATAACTGACTTTCTCAACTACAATTCAGAGTTGTTTGAACTGCAGAAATCTGAAGAAATCTAGAATAATGCAACAAGGACGAAGCCTGTAAACTGCGCTGTTTGTTTATTCAGAATGGAACGGATCGCAAATGGATCCGAATGAAGAAACGTAAAAAAAAGAAACAATGATGAACAACATATTGTTGTCACTGCCCACGACTTGTTTAAACTGCTTCCATACCTCTGACTTTCCTCCACACTTGCTCAAAGGTAATTCTCCTGTTTTTCTTTTTTTTTTTACATCTTCAAGCTCCATGTTGCACTTAAGATACACAATACAGCCCAGCAGACCCGGTGTGATGCGTGTGAGAGGAGGAGACTCCGCGCATGACAAGTGCTGCATTTTGTAACTGCAGCCTAAATTTTGTACACATTTGTTACTTTTATATAGCCTATATATATATTTATAATATTTCTGATTATGGCATAGCTTTCTCCCCACCCAATTAGGCTAAATTGGTAATGGATAAAAAAAAAAAAAAGTTTGATCAAGGGTCCGGCCCAAGGATAGTGGCAGAAAATAGAGAAGTAGAGAATCTAAACTCTACTTCTCGGGCGTTTGATTAAGGGTTGATAACAATTTCTTCTCTGCACGTTCTGTGTGACAGACTGATGTGGGAAACGTTAGCTTGGCGCAGGATGTGTAGGGAGACGGCTAGCCTCTACCAAATGTTGTAGGTAAAACCAAAAGAGTTGTTCATAGGTTCACTATTGGTGGGTTAGTGACATGAACATCTTAATACCCTACAGTCACCAGAACTAAGCTAACATAAGCTGGTGATGTCCTAATGGTATAGGCTGGCCACTTTCTTCATGTTAAAAACTGATTAAAAAAAATTAGACATGTATGTGTGAAGGATTGGAAGTTGTGTGAAGGGGTTGTACTCGATTGCTTTCACACGGCTCTCACAGACTGTTTCGCAGTATGTGAAATATCTAATTTTTTTCATGGCCACATACACTAAAATGCATGTGCGGCCGGACCAGCTATCAAAACAAAGAACAGAGAAGCTCGGATTACAAGACACACAGAGGGAGTGTGACTTCATCCTCTGCTCAGGACGCCATTACTCCAACATATCTTTACATAGCACATATTTGTTTGCTGCTCTATTCACATTCTGAATATCAAGTACAGCCCCTTTAAAGACATAATATAACTAATAACTTTTTAACTTTCAAGTAATTGTTAAGTTACATTAAAAAAGCTACTTAAGTAAAAGTATGAAAGTATCATCAGGAAAATGTACTTCAAGTATTAAAAGTAAAAGTACTCAATGCAGAAAAATTCTTTCATTTTAGAAACTGGAAATAATCCAAACAGTTGTGTCAATCAACTTAGTGTTTAATCAGCTAATCATTTCTGCTGAAGCGAACTGTAGGCCTGTATATTGTTAGGTAGTTTAATTTTTAATAAACCATTGTATTTTATAAGCTAAATGTGCTTTGTGTGCAAATATATTAATGTGTAAAGTAACTAGTAACTAAAGCTGTCAGATGAATGTAGTGGAGTAAAAAGTATAATATTTCTCTCTGAAATGTAGCGGAGTAGAAGTAGAAAGTGGCATGAAAAGAAAAGACTCAAGTAAAGTAAAAAAAAAGTACCTCAACATTTGTACTTAAGTACAGTACTTGAGTAAATGTACTTAGTTACATTCCACCACTGGTAACATCTAACGAGTTACTGATTTAATTTTGAAGTAATTTGCCCAACACTGGTTATATTTGTCATGTTGATGTTTTACATTATATTATATTCATACAAAAAAAAGCTTTTATACGTATTGTCATTTTTATATAGATTGTCATTTCCCAGCTATCTTGATAACACATAGTCAAATGTCTTTTTTTACCATGCGGTGTAGTGAATATATTTTGATCCAGATGGTTTAAGGAGTCTTTGAGGACTCTGGAAATACATTCAGAACAGTGATAAGGGTTGTTTAACAACCTTCTTGATTTGCCAAAGATTGTCTGTTATTTTTTATTTTTTTAAACGTGATGTTTAACTCTGTGACTCGAATGTAATGGGAATGCATGATAGGCACAAACTGGGGCTAATCAACAAGTCACTGTTTATCAGTTGATGTGAGAGCTCGTAAAGGCTGATTTCGAGGTGAAGAAACACGGAGCCTGTGATTAGGATCGTAGATTTACACTGTCTGGTTTCAGGTGCAGTGAGGGGTGAGATAAAGCATGTTTGCTTAGAGAGATCTATGGCCAGAGAAGGTTTACAGACAGCTAAATTATTCACAAGTCAGCACATAGGAATCCTCAGCTCTCAAAACACATACAGACCTTGAATAAATGTGTGTAAGCTTAACACAAACTTACATTGGTGCACTCTTACAAATAGGTGTGTCTGCATGTACACAGGTAGTTATTCAATTTAGCTTTTTATGAATGTGAACACGCTGAGGGCACCACCGACTGAGATCAGATGTATGATTTTCAGGGATCCAACAGAATTCTTCCAACTGTCTACTCTCAACTCCTTGAGTATTGCATTGGTCTATAAATACTGCGTGAGGGTGATGATGTGAAAACTGGTTGCGATAAAAAAAAAAGAGGTCATAAAAACGACAAACAGAACAGTCATCTCCATCTTATTCAGCCTCACTTCCATTAGTGTGACAATTTCATTAAACAAACATAATGTACAAAATCATTTCCTCGACTTGTCTGGCTCCGAGAAATTAACAGCAACATGGAAGTCATGCATAATGAATGTGAACATTTGCCATCTACAAGTCTCCCACAGTCAAACATTAATTCAACCTCGCACAGGGTGTGGAAAGGGAGGAGGAGGAGGAGGGCAAATGGAGCGGAGGGAAGAAGAAGGACTTTGGAGAGTGAAAGTGAAACCTTTGGAAGGTGGCCTGACCGAGAGATACACTGCTGCGCTTAAGTCCTCAGAGTCTGGATTGATTGCATTGGAGTCGGAGTAACAATATGAAAAATAAGATGGTAGAAACTGGCTTACAAATCATACATCAAAATGATTTAGTTTATGTTTACTGAAATGAAAAAAGGGCCATAATGCTGAGCCTTAAAAATTATACTACGGACACTGATAACTTTTCTCATTTTGAAGACAGGAGAAAACAGTTTGCTGTCATAGCCATTAGAATGTATAATGATTGGTCCAAAGTGCGTCAGCAGGACAAATATAGCAGTTTGCATGGCATAAAAAAAGACAAATATCAAATAATTGAATTTAACTTGACAGGGAGTTAAAAGTACACGTCAAGTCGAATGAAGTCAACTCAAGTCAAGCTCTTTTCTCATTGATCAAAAACAGGAGAGTTTGACATGACGAGCCAGAAACACTTGGCATCATCTAATTCTCTCTGCATAAATCTTACAATCATTTATCTCGACACAACACAACAAAATGCTAATGGTAACATTTCAGGGAGGGGAGTCGAAAACAAAAAAGGAAAACGCACATCCTTCACGTGGGGTGATTTATTACCCAGTACAGCAGGGTCATACATTAATTTTGCTCTTTATATAAAAGGCCTGTTATTTCTGCATGCATAAATAAAAACACTCAGACAGACATGCACACATAAACACGCAGCTGTGCACGTTTGCAGCCTTCACACTCAGCTTGTGTTGGGGAAAATGTCACAGTGTCGAGAGGATGTTTATCTGGCGGGGACAGATATGATGGCTTGACGGGGGCCCCTGCAGCTCCATTGCCTTTCCCATGATGCAATGAATGTGTATCTGTGTGTGTGTTTTTTGATTGTGATGTGCGTTGTCTTTGACTGACGCGGGACTATGGGAGATGCCAGGGTGCCACACGGCGCTCAACCAGACACACATCGGATGTGACACTGCTGAACCAGCATTGTGACAGGCATGTGACAGGGCAGAGCTGGTCCTAAATGACTTCTTAGGCTCCATTACCCTGCCAAAACACTGGACACGCCATCTCCCATTTCCCATTTCCCCTTCATGGTCACAGAGCCCTTTACTATTCGCAAATGGAGCACTGATTGCACCCTACCTTTCGCTCAGTATAGATTAATCACACATAGATGCAAGCTTGCACACACACAGATAAGCAACCCCCCCTGCTGCAAATCAAAGAGAGAAGCTGAGCAGGGCACTGAGTGCTGGAGCAGGCCAGCAGCAGTGGTGATTATCCTGAAGGAAGCATAAGTTGTTGGTATTTACACCGTCACTCTACCCTCTGATGTTTTGACTCCGGTGGCCTCTAGGAAGCGAGAGCATTTGTCAAAAAGAGGTAACGATTTGAGAGGTAACACGTTGAAGGTGACCGAAGATGAATGTGTCATTAGCCGAGACTCAAATAAGTATAGGGGGGTGGAGAGAGGGTAAAGGAGAAGAAGAAGAGGGGGGAAGACAGCTGCAGCTCTGGGACAGGACAAGGAAACACAATGTGCAACTGACAAAGGAATGCTGCTATTGTGCAGAAACTGAAAGCTCAAGGAACACTTTGCAGCTACAGCTATTACTTCTAGTCTAAAGGGCAGCGACCCATAACTTTAAAAGTAACAGCGAGTGCAACTCTCAAGTGACTTTGTGTGGAGGATAGAGATTGAAGAAGAATGTATGATCTTCCATTTCCTGTGATGATGGAGAAAAATATATGACCCTAACACATACATGACAGAAAAAAAAAACATTTTATGGGTATGCAGATTTAGGATCTGATGCACTGTTACCTTTATGCACTTCCTATATCACAAAGGCATTTTGAAGTCTCGCCAATTTTCCGAGCCGAACGTCTGCATTAGCCTCTCCGAATAAGGATGGCGAAGTGTAGGCTACGTAAAACTCTGATGCCTGTTAGTCTGTTTATCTGACATGGAGAGTGCTTTTCATCGTTTAAGCCAGTTTTAGCTCAGTCGAGTGTGGTGACATTTCTGCCGTTTCCTCCCTGGCTCCCCACCAGTAATTGCAGTCTTATATAGAGAGCCACATCACATTTAAAGCGGAGGAGAACAAGTAAACAATGATATGAATTCCACCGTCAGATGCAAAGACACATGAAATATTCATGGGACAAAATATTTGCAGACGTGTTGAGGGCAGATAAGATCTTCTAGATGTGTGAGGTTGTTGACAGAACAGGCCCCGATTAGCTGATAATGCGCGATAACTAGCGAACACCGACTATGAGAGAGGAATTGATAAAAGAAGTCGAAGACAGATAAATAGGCAGGCAGATAGGCAGAGAGAGAAAAAAAAAGTGTTGGCAGTAATAGCAGCGGTAATTCTCCAAACAGTTTTTTTGGGTGATTCTCGGTCCAATGTAGCAGAGCTCCTGGCGCATTGTTTTGAATGAACTCTGGCTGCTATGAATGAAAATTAGATTTTACTGTATCCTGTCCTCTTAACACCGCATGAGTCTCAATAAACACTAAAGCTCTTCTCATTTCATGCTTCCCAATGTGTAGCGGCAGACAGCAGCACCACAGCAAGCAATCACAAATTCAAATGAAAAGGGAGAGGGAGGAATTTCTCCTTCACAGCCTTGTTTAATTTGCCGCCTCCTGGGCAATTGAAACGTGCCTCTGCTGTGCTGTTGTCTGAAGGTGTGTGAGGTTCAGAGAAGATGCCTTACATGTATTCAGGGCTGGGGAGAAGGGAGCCAAGAGAGAGAGAAAAAAAAAAGAGAGAAGCAGAGCCAAATAAAAGACAAATTGAATAAACTTGGTTTGTTCGTTTATACCTGGAACGTCGTACTGAAGTTGAAACACACCCACACGTGCAAACCCACACACCCCGAGACGGAGCGGTGTGTGTTAATGCCTGGAGCTCTCCAGCCGTGCACCCGACTCAAGGGAGACATCCTGATAACACAAACTAACTCCTGGCTCGTGGTCCCAACGGACAGACAAACAAAAGACAAGGTTTTATCTGCTTTTATCTCATTAAACACTTTATAACTTGCCTAATTGTTTACGGAGGGATTTAGAAGAATATCCCACCCAAGGTTTATGACTTTGGAGTAGGTGAACGTGTGTGTGTGTGTGTGTGTGTGTGTGTGTGTGTGTGTGTGTGTGTGTGTGTGTGCCCACACTTGTTAGGGAGTATGCATTTGTGATTCATTGTTGTTGAGACTTAAGGTGGGTTTTTAATTAGGATATGTATGAGGGTGCAGCCCATTAAGATATGGCAAGAGATTAAAAGACAAAGGGCTGCATTTTAAGTCTTCGTCAGTGTTGAATTTGTAAACATCTGGCAGCAGTAGTGGAAGAAGTATTCAGATCCTTTACTTAAGTAAAAGTACTAATACCACACTGTAGAAATACACTGTTACAAGTAAAAGTCCTGCATTGAAAATGTTACTTAAGTAGAATTAAGTAAGTATTGTCAGGAAAATGAAGTACTCAATGCAGAAAAATCCTGGAATCCCAGAAGCTGGAAAAGATCAAAAATCATCTAAATATTTTAGCTGTACTTGTAGGCCTGTATATTGTTGGGTAGTTTAATTTATAATAAAACATCATATTTTATAACGGCATGTGTTTTGTGTGCAAAAATCTAGTAACAAAAGCTGTCAGATGAATCTAGTGAAGTAAAAAGAACTATATTTCTCTCTGAAATGTAGCAGAGTAGAAGTAGAAAGTGGCATGAAACGAAAAGAGTCAAGTAAAGTACAAGTACCTCAAATTTGTACTAAGGTACAGTACTTGAGTAATTGTACTTAGTTACATTCCACCACTGAGAAACAGGTCTCTAAAATGTTATATAATCATAATACAAAGATGATATTTTCCCTTTTGCAGCTATTTCATGTCTACCTCAGCCCTGGCCTGCTCTCCTTCCTGCTTTTTCTGCTTGTTAGATATTCAGCCAACAGCACCCCCCCCCCCCATGCTTTTCAATCTGCCCATCGTAACACTTTGAGCTTTGATCTTCTCACCCAGGCCCTCATTCCAGCCCTTCAGCATCTCCTGCTCCCTCCCTTCCGCTAACTTTACTCATCTTTAATACCTCCCACATCCATATCCATCTCTCATATCACTCACTCTACCCCCCCCACCCCCCCCCCACTCCTCCTCCATCATCTCTACATCTTCCTTTTCTCCCGCGCTTTGACCATGCGTGCGGAATGGCTATTGCTCCCAAGGTACTTATTAGTGCCGCGCTTTTAATTACAGTTTGCACATTGATCAATTGTTGCAGTACTAGTTGGTCCCTGTCGTCCGGTTACCATGGTGATGGATTACCTGTGGGGATCCACCGTGGTCATCTGTGACACTCGGATGCAGATTGCTCAAGCCCCAGGCAGGCCGGGCCCATCCATGATGTTGACATTGTAGGTATTAGATCATAATGAACAGCAGAAAAGGTGCATTAAAAAGTTCCAAGAGAGTGAAGAGTGGAAGAGGAAAAAAAAGAAAGAAAAGAGAGGGGGAGTGAAAGAGAGAACCCCATTTGCTAAAACACCAAGATATCTACCCCACAACAATCTCTGACGCTGAATCATATATTTCACTTAATTTCAAATGCACTGATTTGCATTAATGAAAGATAATCTGGATGCCTTTGAAGTTTCATTCTGTCCTCTGGGAACAGAGGAGAAGCGTACACACACACACACACACACACACACACACACACACACACACATATATACAGTACATGTATCAGCATGCAGAATAAGTGCTCCTGCACCTGTATCTCCCTGCCCCCGCTAATCCTGCTATAGTCTGACCCCCCACGAGATTAGCATCCCCTGCTGGTGCAATACATTCAAACATATCAACACCCTCTGAAGACACACACACACACACTCCCAGTATTAAAAATATGTTTACCATACTTGTGATACATGGGCAATAGTTTTCTCTAAGCCTCCCTGCATGCCTCCTGTAAACACATACACAAATATATGCATCCAGGCACATACGCACACATTAACCAGAGGGGGAGCGCACAGCCAGATCAAACAAAGTTCAGGTGCTGATGAATGATGAAAAGGCAGATCCTGATTAACAGCTGTGGTATGATTTTTCCAGTGGTCTGATGGTAGCAACCTTCTCCTCCAATAAGACATGGAGACAGTGATCTTTGGCAGCGCAAACAGATGTTTAATTAGTCTTGTTCAGGACTAAAACAAGGATGCCATGTTTTCTTCTCTTTTTTCCTTCTGATCTAAATGAGTTATTCTGACTTACCCTATTCTCACTAGACAGACACACACAAGTGCACTGACATAAAAAACCAGCACACATCCTTGCCCATACTGAAAGACTCAGGGGAAAAAAAGAGAGGCAGTGAGCTGTCTGTCCTGAGCCTACCCCTGCCAACAAAAAAACCCCAACAGGGATTATTGCCGAGTTCATTAACATGCAGAAAAGAGCCAAAGAGTCTGATGCATAGAGAGACTGAGACAGTGCAACTTTGAGAGTCACTTGAAGACAGGGCTGGGGGATCTTAACATAACAACACATCAAAGTAACAGCCGGCCCGATCATCTCTTCATTTGAGACGAGTCAAAAAAGTGCCACAGGTAACTAGCAGCCACTTTCAGGGAGAAGAGTAATGTAACAGAGCTCTAGCTACATTTTGTTCTTAGCCAACTCATTTGAATGCCCTTCCAAAAGCATACAAAGGCAAAGTAGGGGAGGCTGGCACCTTCCATCTCTGCTAACTTAACTGCATGCAGTGCTGTAGTCTGTGTGTAATCTCATTACCCGTCTTGTTGTCTAACCTAGCGTATAGTGCTGTGTTGGGTTGGCATTACTCTGATTAAAGCAGGGATGGAGGGAGGGAAGAAGAGGAGAAGGTGTGTGGGCAGAGGTAACGGAAATGTGTGTCAGAGGGGGCAGTAATGACAGAAGCACTTATTGGTATTAAAGGGTAAACTTTCAAAGGCATCCATCTCAAGTGTGGAGCAAACTTTCCAGTCAAAGTTATTCCAGTCCTTGACTTTGATGTGCCAGTGACAAATGATCAGCAGGAAAAATGACTGTGTTGTTTCTTTTTTTCACAGAAGGAAAAAAATGCCCCGTTGGCTTGAACTTGAGGTCATTAAGAAGCAAATAAATAAACACAGAAAGTTTGCATATTGGAAAGCTGTCAGCTTCAGGCCAGCGTCTGCTCCCTTTCAGCTTGATGGAGAGCCTTCTTTCCTGGACAAGCCCCCAGACTCAGGGCCGATGAATCAGCCCGAGTGGACACATTGGCAGTTGTCATGTAATGATATTGCCTGAGTGTCGCACAAACATGCTGACAAACCGTAGAGGCACACACAGGGTACACTGATGTTTCTAGGGGAGATTATGGGGCTGAAAACAGGTGCTGATCTGACTGCAAACAAACTGAATAGGACATGATATAAAAAGATTTTAATTAAATCAAACCCCATTTTTGTTATTATGTGTGATCTGCATTTGTCTCAGCAATAGCCATTTGTTCACATTCTGTAATTACCTTTCAATGTAGTAGTTTTTATTGTTAGTGGTGGGATCTGCCATTGCCATGGATTTCAATTTTTATTTTCTCATTGATGTCTGCCTCACGCTTGACTGTTCACTGTCTTTACACTATCAGAGCTGTATTAAGTTACTGCTAATGCAATCCAACATTTCCTATTGCTGCTTGCTTCACATTAAAGGCATTCAACTGGCAAAGCAGTGCATTTTATTGCAAAGCAGTCACAGGAAACACAATGTTTGTGGTGAGGTCAGGGTTTATCATTCAGTCAGATTGCATCTACGGCCATTTTTGCACAGTGGATATTTGTGCAGCATGAAATCAGACCTCTGTTGCAACTATTATTGGATGACTTTTACAACGTGAGTTTGTTTGGCTGCACTGTAAACTGATCCACCAGTGAATCATCTGTTGTAATTCTGCTAATGGACTGTTAGTTATTGTGTTAAACCACACTTGCTGTTACCACCTGTAACCACCGATCACTAACCAAATCAACCAGGACTGTAATGGATTGTAAGGATTACAACTTTAAATGACACACCATGTAGCCTATATGCAATGACTGTTTTAAACACGTGTGTAAGGTTTGGATGTCCAAGAATCAAATATCTGGCAGGATGGTTATAGATGTTTTAATCCGATCAGCATGGCACAGTGACATTAACATGCAGGTAGCAGGGACAACAACAACAACGGTACTTCCTGTCTAACAACTACAGTACTTCCTGTCTAACAACGAAGGTCAAATTACTCACAGCACCACCTAGTGGTGTAATCAGGAATATATATATAGTAAGTAAACACAACATCCCCCCTTTACTTAAACAACCAAAATCCTTTAGCTGTAAGGTTTCAATACCCAAGGCAAAATCAAAACATAACTTGCAACATGAACTGTTCTAATAACCTGAGCAACACTAAGCTGCTATACCGGTTCTAATAAAGATACATTGGCATTGAAGGAATGACCAAAAGATGTCTACTATGACTTAAAGGCAATTTCCTTGAACCAAGTATCACAGTCCAAACATTTAATGTTAATTCTTTATGTCTCATAATCCTTGAGCCAATCTGGTGGCTTATGTGCTCTGGCAGGACGGTCTCTTGCTTCGTGGTCATTTCCTGGCTCAGCTGGATTGTCAGGACCAGTCTTTGGCTGAGCTAGAACCTCTGGAAGTCTGACGGGTACAGAGGCCAGATGGGAAGCATGCCAGGTTTTCCCATCATCCAAGATGTAGGTGCTATGACCCACTTGCCTCTTAATCTTGATGGGTGCAGAGAATTTCTGATGTCCCTTTGGAACATACACTGGTTTTCGCACTCTCACTCTATCCCCTTCTTTGAAAACAGGAGTGTGTGCTCCCCGTCTTGCATCACAGTACTGTTTCATGTGAGATTGGCGAAGGGAAACTCTGTGACGCACGTCACCGTCATGAGCTGTCACAGCCGGAGGGGCGAGAACATTGAGCTTAGTTCTCATTTTTCGGCCATGCATGAGTTCAAATGGCGATGCGTCGGTCATGACATGAGGTGTGGTACGATATGCCTGAAGGAACTCAGTTGTTGCACGTTTCCACGGCTTATTCTGGAGGATTGCAGCTTGGATACAGCCTTTAAAGACTCGGATTCTGGGTTACCGTAGCGGCTGAAGAGACTTCTGAGAAATCCAAGTACTGTCTCAGTAGTAACAGATGATGCAAAAGCGACTTCTGGCCACTTTGAGTAATAATCAGTGGGGGTGATTGCAAACTTGCAGTCCCATGTTGCAGTTTCAAATGGTCCAACAATATCTATTCCCAGCTTACGCCATGGGCCCTCAGGTAAGGGTACAGGCTGCAACGGTACCTCAAAAACTCTTGCTGACTTGTCTGATCTTTGACACAGTGAACAGGCACAAATCTCAGAACGAACCAGCGCGTCCATACCTGGGAACCAGTAAAGCTCGCGCAGTCTCTGTTTTGTCCACACAAGGCCTTGATGACCTTCATGTGCCAGGGAAATGAGCGTGCTGCGCAAGGAGACAGGCACAACTAGGCGTGACCCTCGAAACACCAAGTTGTCCTTCACACTCAGTTCATGCCTAATCTTGAAGTACGGTTGAAGCACTGGATTCACCATCTTCCCAGAAGGAGGCCACTTCTAGCCAATTTGCTGATGCAGAGAAGCGAGTTCGGAGCAGGAAGAGGAAGCATTTTCGAACTCACCAGCAGTCACTGAGATAGGGGCCATTGACAACATGGCCACAAGCTCAGGTTCCATGTCTGCGGTAAGAGGAGAAGCAGCAGGCAGAGGTAAGCGTGAGAGACAATCAGCTGTATGGTTCAATGTTCCGGCACGGTATACGACATCATATGTGAAACAGAGGAGATGAGCAGACCATCGTGCAATACGCATCCCTGCTCGATCAGCCCCTTTTGTAGAGAGGAGCGTTGTAAGGGCCTGATGGTCAGTGCGACTGACACTGTGGTCGACACATCTGGTCGAGCAGCCGTCAGCTGCTCCGACTGTTGTGTCTGTTTCTGTTGTTTCTAACACTTGTTGCACATACCGTCAACACTCTGCTGGTGTATGATCGCCAAACGCTGCTAGATCTGAGAACCTCCGCCAAAAACCTTGTCAACTTTGATTGTTATGGACAAAAAACTCTGCCTCCCTTCCTGTCGGACATCCCGACATACCTCTGCCGCGCTGCAGCGCCACTCCCGCGGCGAAAGCAGCACCGCCGCCGGGGTAGGCGTGGTGGCTATCTTGTGAGGCTGAGGGCTGGGTTGGTACGTCGTGATCGTGGTGGATGTGGAGCGGGGCCTCGCCTTTGTACCTCTCGACGTTCGCTGGACCCTGTCGCTGCCTGGTTGGTGCCAGTGGCGGGCCCGGATGTGGTGTTCCGCCGCGCGGACCCTACTCTCCTCGTCTCCGCTGGCGCGGAGTAAATCTGGGGAACCTGCGGCCTCTGTGTCGGGCTTCCTTGTCGGCTGTTCGCCCTGATCCGCCAGCTCTTGCTAGGTTTGGCCTGGTAAACGCCAGATCGCTTGCGAATAAATCATTTATCCTTAAGGACTTCTTCATATCCCGGGAACTGGATTTCCTCTTTATCTCCGAGACCTGGCTGAGTGTTGGTGAGTCTAGTGTCTTCACAGAACTTTTACCTGATGAGTGCTGCTTTTTTAACTCTCCTCGGATGTCTGGTCGTGGAGGAGGTATTGCGACTGTTTTTAAGAGTGATTTTAAATGTAAACAGTTATCGCTGTCATCCCTCTTCACCAGCTTTGAACTCAGTTTGTTTGAGCTGGGGCATTCTCACACGGTGCTGTGTGCTGTGGTCTACCGGCCTCCCAAATACAACAGAGACTTTTTAACAGAATTTTCTGTGTTTTTGGCTGATATTATGCCCAAATATGACCGGGTCGTTATTGTTGGAGATTGTAACATTCATGTGTGTTGCCCTGAAAACCCTTTGGCGCGAGACTTTTTAAACATCATTGACTCTTTTAATCTGGTGCAGTCTGTACTTGGGCCTACACATGAACGTGGTCACACACTTGATCTTGTTTTATCTTATGGTTTGCCTGTTCTTAACCTGGTGGTCTGTGACGCTTTTTTCTCGGATCATATGCCTGTACTTTTTGAAGCTGCTGTTTGCTGTCACACAGTTAAACCTCGCGCTGCTGCTCGCAGATGTCGAGTTTTTAACCCCTCCACTGCTGCTCACTTCTCCGCAGTTTTCAGCCAGATCTGCGTCATTCCCGAGTCTGTGTGTGAGGATACAGAGGCTCTTAACTTATGGTTTCTCGACACCTGTCAAACTGCTATAGACATTGCTGCTCCATTAAAGACCAGGCAGAAGAAAGCCAAATCAGAGCCTTGGCTGAATGAAACAACCCGCACTGCCAGGCAGGACTGCCGAAGAGCTGAGCGAAAGTGGAAAAAGGATAAATTGCAAGTCTCTTTTCAAATATTGAAGGATTGCTGGCGTCATTACCAATCCACTGTGAAAGAGGCTAAAAGAAAATATTTTTCTGATATTGTTCTTCTTAACTGTTGTAAACCCCGTGTGTTGTTTTAAAGTTATCAACTCGGCTCTAAATGCACCACAGACTGTAATTGAGGCCTCTCCTGCTGTGTGTGAGGATTTTCTTCACTACTTCATTGATAAAGTCACTTCTACCAGAGCACTTATTTCACCTTCTACTTCTGATCCTTCGGTGTTTGTCCCCTGCCCTGCTGTGTTTGACATGTTTGAGCCTGTGACCCTGTCTTTTGTGCAGGAGATTGTGGGTCATCTGAAGCCCTCTGGTTCTCCGGATGATACTGTCCCACCTCGATTTTTTAAGGAGGTTTTTACCACTGTTGGGCCATCTTGTCTCACAGTTATTAATAGCAGTCTTTCCTCTGGAGTAGTCCCGGTAAATCTTAAACATGCAGTTGTGCTGCCTTTATTAAAAAAATCTGGGCTGGATCCTACTATTTTGACAAATTTTAGGCCTATCTCCAAATTGCCCTTCTTCTCTAAAATCTTAGAGAAGATTGTATATTCCCAGCTCATGGACTTTTTAAATGAACAAAATATTCTTGAAATTTTTCAATCTGGTTTTAAAGCATTGCACAGCACAGAATCAGCGCTTTTAAGAGTTTTTAATGATATCTTTTTAGCTACTGACTCTGGTCACTGTGTTATCCTTGTACTTTTAGATGTGGGCGTCGGTGGCACAGCACTGGAATGGTTCAGGTCCTACCTGTCACATCGGACTTTCTGTGTCGGCCTTGATGACTCTGTGTCCTCCACTGCTCCTCTCTCATGTGGGGTCCCACAGGGCTCGGTGCTTGGCCCTCTCTTATTTTCTCTATATTTACTCCCACTTGGTTCCATTCTCAGGAAACATGGCATTTCTTTTCACTGCTATGCGGACGACAGTCAAATCTACCTTCCCCTTAAAAAGTCTGATTCCTACTCTGTTAACCAACTGCTACAGTGTTTACACGACATTAAAGCTTGGATGTCTTTAAATTTTCTAAATTTTAATGAAGAAAAGACAGAAGTCATGGTCTTTGGTGGCTCGTCTGTGACCACCCCCCTAGTTGATCTGGGTTCTCTTGCACAGTATCGCAAGCCAATTGTGACAAATGTGGGGGTAAAAGTGGACTCAGACCTCAAATTTGATAGCCAGATTAAAGCTGTGGTGCCAGCTTTTTCCAGCTAAGGCAGCTGGCAAAAATCAAACCAGTCCTTGAGAGACAGCATTTTGAAACAGTAATCCACGCCTTTGTGACCACTCGGCTGGATTACTGTAATGCACTTTATATAGGGGCTAGTGGGTCCTCCATTGCTCGGCTGCAACTGGTACAAAATGCTGCTGCACGTCTTTTAACTGGCACACGCAAGTACGAGCACATTTCACCTATTTTAGCTTCACTCCACTGGTTGCCTGTCCATTTGAGGATTCATTTTAAAATTCTTTTATTTGTTTTTAAAGCTTTGAATGGCCTTGCCCCACCTTGCCTCTCTGAGCTGCTGCACCCCTACACTCCCAGCTGATCTCTCAGGTCAGCTGACCAGCTGCTCCTGACGGTGCCTAAAGCTCGGCTTAAGCTCAGAGGGGACCGAGCGTTTGCCGTTGCAGCTCCAAAACTTTGGAATGGACTGCCTCTGCACATTAGACAGTCCTCCTCTCTGTCTAATTTTAAAAATCTACTTAAAACTCACCTCTTTTCTTTGGCCTTTTAACTCCTGGTAGAGTGTTGATCTTATGTGTATACTTGCATATTTGTATGGTGTTTGTCATATTGTGTTTTATTTATTTTACTTATTTCTGTTTTATCTTTTTGTGCAGCACTTTGGAAACCTTGTGTTTGTTAAAATCGTGCTATATAAAAAAGTGGATTGGATTGGATTGGATTGCGAAGCGTGAACTTACGGCCCCACAGATATGTCGTCCATTTCTCCACAGCCCAGACACAGGCAAGGGCTTCCTTCTCAACTGTTGAGTATCTTCTCTCAGCCGGCGTCAGTGTCCTTGACGCGAACGCCACTGTGCGTTCCGTGTGATCTGGATGCAGCTGTGTGAACACGGCACGCAGGCCATAATCTGATGCATCTGTTGAAATTATTGTTGGAAAGTCCGGCTTGAATAAAGCAAGTGCAGGGCTGTCGACGAGCAGCTGTTTCACTGCGAGGAAGCACTTCTGAGCCTTATCAGTCCATTCAAATATGGCGTCTTGACGCAAACAGGCGCGGAGTGGCTCTACAACTGTGGCATAGTTTGGTATGAATTCCCCATACCAAGACAGCATACCTAGGAATGAGTGAAGGCTAGCAGTGTTTATGGGAGGAGGGGCCTGTGTGATCGCTTGCAAATGCTCTGTGTCAGGTTTGATTCCATCAGCGGTCACCAGGTATCCCAAGAACTTCAGACTTGATTGAAGAAAGTGACATTTCTTTTCATTAAGCTGTAAGCCTGCCTGTTTGAGTCATTGCAATACAGTTTCCAGAGCAGTGTCATGCTCTTGTGCTGTGTGCCCATAGCAAATAATGTCATCCAAATAGTTCTTCACATTTGACACACCTCTCAGTACTGTGGCCATCAGCTTTTGGAATGCAGCAGGAGCTGATGCAAGGCCATAGGGAACTCTGCAAAACCGTAACAGTCCTTCATGCGTGATGAAAGCTGTTAAATCCCGACTCCCAGGATGAAGCGGTACTTGATGATATGCACTTTCCAGGTCTATGGTTGAAAACAAGGTAGCTCCTGTCAGTGTGGTGAGCAGTTCCTCCATGTGAGGAAGAGGGTGACTGTCTATGATGATTGCCTTGCTATTGCTCACGAAGATCTACACACATTCGAATTCCACCAGTCTTCTTCTGTGTGACCACTATCGGCGATACCCAAGGAGAAGAGTCAATGCGCTCTATCACACCAGCTGAGAGGAGACGGTTCAGCTCTTCTGACACAGCAGATCTCACTGAGAAAGGAAGGCGTCTCAGCTTTTGACGCACAGGAACAGCAGTTTGTGAAATCTTCACCTGATGCATGAAGCCTATAGCACACCCTATCGTTGTTGGTACGGCTGGATGTGTGGTCAGATGCCCCACTGACATTGTGGATGGTGGAGGAGAGATTGATGTAGATGGTGGGTACACAGTATTGCCCTCGATGCGCAGGTGGAGATCCGATATAAGATCCATGCCCATCAGTGCAGTCCCTGAGTCCACCACATAGAAGTTGGCGGAACCTTTAACACCATCCATATGAACGGTTGCTTGCATACAGCCCAGAATGTTGATAGTTGTTCTCGAGTATGTCACCAGACGAACATAAGACTGTTGCAGAGGAGCTTCCTCGAAGTGTTCCTCATAGATACATCTGGGTAAGACTGAAACTGAAGCACCAGTGTCCACGGTTAATTTCACTGTCTTCACAATCTGTGCAGCTTGAATGTCCACTGTACATTGTATCTTATCAGGAGTGTCTGTTTCTTCCACAAGCAGAAGTGTATATTCAGGCACTTCAACCTCTTTCACTGAATGAGTCTGCATAGACAAACACGTGCAAAATGTCCTTTTTTACGGCAATTCCTGCAGGTTGCTTTTGCTGCTTGGCACTCACGTGAATTAGCAAGGTGTTTATCTGAACCACAGCGGAAGCAGGCACGTGCCGAGGAAGCTGAGGTAGATCTTGAAGCTGGTCTTGCAGTGGAACCTTGGTGCAACTTTGTAGTGGTGCCCTGGTGTTGTGGTCTTTGTCTGCGCTCTGCACTTTTGGTCTGGACCACTTGTACAGGTAAATGCTGGTCACCTGCCATAGCTTTAGCTTGCTGGGTTGCTAATTAAACTTGAGTGGCTATAGTAATGGCTTCAGTTAATGTAAGTTTCTCTTTCAATAACAGTCTCTCTCTAATACGAGGGTTAGCCACATGCTCAACAAGCTGATCTCGAATCATATCATCTCCATTTGGGAATTCGCATGTTGCGGCGAGTTGTCTTAATGCAGCAATGGTCTCCTGGGCTCCTTCAACTCTTTTTCTGAAAGTGTGGCGCTCTGCAACCACATTGATAGCAGGAGTAAAATGATTCTGTAGTGCAGTAATGGCAGCTGCTAGATTGTTTCCAGAGTCTGGTAAAGTTTGGAAAATTCTCTGCCCTTCTGAGCCCAAGCAATGCAGTAATAATGCTCTTTTTCTTGCCTCTGGCCAAGTGTTTCCAGTTGCATTGATCACTAGAAGATAATTCGCAAACATCCTCACCCATGTCTTGAAAGGAATTGCCGGCTCCCCCGGGCATGGCAGAAAAAAATCCAGAAATGGAGCATTCAAAGCCATCCTCACTTAAAATTGCTCACTGGGTTGTCTCGTCGCCAATTTGTAAGGTTTGGATGTCCAAGAATAAATATCCGGCAGGATGGTTATAGATGTTTTAATCCGATCAGCATGGCACAGTGACATTAACATGCAGGTAGCAGGGACAACAACAACGGTACTTCCTGTCTAAAAACTACAGTACTTCCTGTCTAACAACAAAGGTCAAATTACTCACAGCACCACCTAGTGGTGCAATCTGGAATATATATATAGTAAGTAAACACAACAATGTGCATGTTCTCAATATAAGCTAGGCCCAGCCATCGGTATATGTAAGCCTTAAAGCTTTATGTCTGACTGCAACTGCATAAACTACATAACACTTTTCCATTTTGATATTGTTTAGCAGCATGCAAATTACATTTATTATTATTCCTCATTATAATACTTTCCACTTGGTTAAAAAGTAGAAACCCCAGACAGAGTAAATACCAGTGCACTTCAATGTACAATGAAGGAGTTGTAATATTCTTGCCTTAACATATCTATCAGCATTTCAAATCTATTGAGCCAGGCAATTTATGTCTGGCTAAACAAAAAATTGAATGTAATTTTTCAGAATTCTGTAACATTTTTGCTGAAGGTTATCTCAATTTCATCTATTTCCTGTCCTCATCTTACCTGATCCCATGTAATTACAAACCGTCACTGAATACCTTCTATGAAGTGGTTAAGTCTGACAAAGCAAAGATATGATGGTGCAGCCACATGCATTCAGTTCTTATGGAAAATGACAGCCGAATGTATGCACACACACACACACACACACACACACACACACACACACACAGTGGAGTTATCTGTCGCCTCCTGTTAGGTCTTGTCCTGAGTTCTTGTGACGACCAGTTTCTGACGTGCATCACATCCAATATCATTGCACTTCTTTGACAGGATGCATTATAAATGAGTAAACAGAGACTCACACACTCTTTCTGTCGTCCTCTCTCTAAGATCAGTCAATTGGATTTATTAGCTTCTTAAGAGAATAAGTAAGAAAGACAAGAAACCATAAGTCAAACCAAACTACATACTGGCAGGGGTGCAGTTTGGCAGAGGGCCCTTAATGATTTAGGGGTCCTACTGTAGATATGGACATGCTGGATGTAGACAGTAATTGAATATATTTACTGTGTCAGGGCACCAAATGAGCCCGGGTATACTTATTCTTCTAATCATAACCCTGACATTGTATTTTTCAGTCTCTGTCCAAAATAGTGGTGGTAGAAATATCTGATTTTCTACACCATTTTATCACATCTTGGGTCTTTTTTTCGTAGCTCTGCCCAATAATTCTGTTATACTGTAACATTGTACTCACTAAGTTATAGTAATCGCTGAGATGTAAGAGCACTGGGATATCACTACAACAAAGTGGAGCAGGGAAAAATAAATATATCAAAGGTATGTGAGAGGCTGATCAGGAAGAAGACACTGGATAGTAAAGCTTTTTCTCATGCATTGGTTAAATAAACATGCAGAAGCGGCATCTGTTTGAGGTGCAACTCTTAAGTATCTGCAGGTATATTGAAGGTAAACAGAAAAGAAATTGACCGAGCTGCTTTAACAGTCAACTCAGGTTTGATGGAGTGCAGTGAATATGGAATTAGTTCGATGTGAGTAAAAACCTAATGCCTTTAAAAACCCAGCACAATGATAGATGGCCTAGCCATCTATCATGTGTGGGTCTCTGTATGTGTTCATTTGTGTATATGTGTGTTTGAGACGGGGAGAAAGTATGTGTGTATGTGTGTTCCAGAGACAGAGAGATAGAGAGAGTTCATGAAAATGCGTTAACCTACAGTATGAGTGCATGCACACTTACACACACACACACACACACACACACACACACACACACACACACATTCCTTCATCAGACCAATATATCACTGCACTCGCAGACCAAATGAGGCAATCGCTCAAAATTATTTGCATATAAACTAATGAAATATTACTGGGTGAAACTCAGTTGAATGTTAATTACAAAGGTAATGCACTATTTGCTGATTAATGGATCGTCTCTCTTTTGGGCAGGAGATGGTACGAGCAAGTGGATGATCAGTGGGGGGACAAAAAAAGGTGATTCCAGTGAATAGTAAGCAGGTGTATGGAAAATGTATTTCTAGGATTAGAGAAATATGCAGGAGGGGGAAGCAAGGGACAGCAGGAGAGGATAGGAGAGGTTTTCAAAGTCCCTTTATTGGACCATTTTCAGAGAAGATTCACAATCACAGAACTCAAAAACTAAAAAACTGTTACGGAACAGCACTGGATGTTGGACCCAAAAGCAGACGTGGCACAGGATATATGTTTAAGTGTATAAATATATACAGAGAATAGTGCAAGGGGCAAGGGGGTGTCGTGTCCAGGGGATCCAGTGGTGAGTGGTGGGTGCAGTGCGCTCTCCAGAGCGTGCCCAGTAACAAACACGATTCCAAAAAACAGAAACAATGACCTGACAACAGACAAAGGAAACACAGACTAAATACACAAGTAAACGAGGGTTAACAAGGGGGCAAGTGACACAAGTGCTGGGAAACAGGTGAAAGACAGTCACAAAGGCGGAAAAACCAAAAGACAGGAAGTAAAACAAGACAAGACAAGACAGAAAAGCAGACTACCAAAATAAAACAGGAAACAGAAACATACACCACCATGACAAAAACAAGGCAAAGAAAAACCTAAACAAAATTAAAAAACAACAACCACAAAACCTATCAAACAAATATGTGCTTTTCCCAATCAAAAACTAACCACCAACTCTTCATCCTCCCCCACGGAGCACAACACCCGCGAGTCCGGTTCCTGCGTGTTAGCCAGATGGCCAACTTTGCCGTCGCAAACAAAAAGTTCAATAAAATGTGAACAGTCTCTTTTTGCTTTCTGTATTTTGGACCAAAAATGAACAATTCCAAAGAAAAATCCTCCCCAAAACCCTGAACCCACCTTTTAAGAAGCTCTAGCAGATCTGTCAGCCGAGGACACTGAACAAATAAATGTGCTAGTGTTTGTCTAAAGACAAAAAATACATCCCTCCCCTAGCTCTGGATCTAGGTGCACTCTGTATCTGTTTGTAGCTATAGCCCAATGTACAATCCTCCATTGAAGGTCTGCTGCCCGCTTTTCAACGGGTAGTTTGTACAGGGAACCCCAACTGCCTTTTGGGGAAAACTCAGTCCACCTCGACTCCTTCAGCTCAGCCAAAGACCGCAGGTTCAGGACCTTTATGCAGGTATAATATAACTCTTTCTTCCCTGCAGCTTGAAGCTTGTCCAGGTGAGGGGTTGAAAAAGACAGTAGCTGTGCTGCTTCCTCCCGCCATTCCCCCCACAGCTGGGGTAATGGTCAGAGAGGGGAATCTGTACTCCCACCCCTCACTCCACTGATCACACAGAGTCTGATTCTCTACCACAGTTCGCTGAGGTTCATCTAGGGCTGCACAAACTTCATTCACCACTAGGGTTGGGTATCGTTTGGGTTTTTTCCGATACCGGTGCTAAAACGATACTTTTAAAACGGTGCCGGTGCCTAAACGGTGCCTGAACCGATACTTAAAAAAAATAGCGTAATAGGGAATAGGGTATTTTACAATAACTTTGAATGCACCACGAGGCTTCCTACTTTAAAGCTAACGCACCACGTCTGTGTTGTTTTTCCGACAACGGCAGATGCACACTGCTTAACGCGCCGATGTTGCAATCTTCTACAGTGAAATACAGACACCCTTTACACCGTTTAGCTGTCAGCATTTTAATCATGTTTAATCCAGCTGCTAGCTAACGGTAGGCTAACGTCACCTGCTGTCAAGTGAAGTGTTTCCTCTAACGTCTGTTTCAGAACATCAGAGAGCAGCGTAGAAGGCATTTAAGTGGCACCGAAATGAGGCACCGAAATCCCCGTTGCAATTCGGTCCGGTAGATACCGGTCATTTAGGTCGTATTAGCAGGTTTTGGTACCCAACCCTATTCACCACCCTGTTGATCAGCCTGATGGAGGTGATGTTGCTACTCACTCTTAGGACGTTAACAGATGCAGCAGTCATCTTCATCAGGTGAACCAGTTTGGTGCACCCAGCCTCTCTGAGACTGGCCCTCAGGCTGGCAGACTGTAATGTTTGAGTCCTTAAAAAGTTGTTGAAAAACAACGGTTCTTCAAACATTCCCGGAGTTTCATTTGTATCACGAGAACATTTACAGTTTTTCTCAATTGCTAAAACACTAAACCCTACTGTCTGAACCAAATGCTCAGTTGCCTGAACCCACTGATTGAATCAATCATAAGCACTTTTCACCTGTTTAGACACAACTTGCCAACACATTTTCATTGTAATGCACCCGTGCTGCATAATGGTGAGCACAGGTGACAACAGTCAAACACAATTAAAGCACAGGTATCACCACTTGAACACAACAACTCAAAATTGATCACACTTGTGGCTAATGATGTGAGGGAACATATAAGCCAGTTCAGAGAGCACTGGTTTGTGAGGCCCTACAATAGATAGAAATCTGAGAGGAAGAGTTTGTGTGAGAGGTGGTCAGCGAAGACAAAGAACAGTAATATCTGATGAAATCAGAGCTACTGTGATTGACCATGTTCTTGTCCATGGTATGAGCATGAGGGAGGCTGGACAAAGGGTACAACCAAACATCAGTAGATTCACTGTGTCCACCATAATCCGAAGATTTAGAGAAGAGAACAGGTAATTACCTTTTTTTTGACATTATAGTACAGTATGTAAATGTTGACAGCAATTACTGTATGACATACTATATACTGTACCACAGTATACTGTAAGTAAATATATGTTTCAGTACATCACTGTACCAATGTACTGTAGTATTGTAATGGAGGGTTGGTCTAACTGTTTGTAGGCCTAGTATTCCATGTATATTTTTTGTAACTCCATGTTCTCTTTTTGTAGAATTGAAAGACTGCCACATGGGGGTGGGAGGACAGGTATGTTCTCCCCACACCAAGAGACCCTAATTGTTGATGAGAACAATGCCATTAAACTGAGTGAAATTCAGCAGAAGATCATTGAGGACCATGTCAATTTTGAGGGTATCAACAGTGTCAGCCTCTCTACTGTTGATCGTGTCCTCAAGCGCAACAGACTGCGCATGAAACAGCTATACAGAGTGCCCTTTGATCGCAACTCAGACAGAGTCAAAGAGCAAAGATTCTAGTATGTACAGGTTGGCATATATCCAGACACATTCAATGTTGATTACGCTAAGTAGTGATTTACTGTAATGGCCTAAATCACTTTTTCTGTATCACTTACAAAACTATATCTATTTCTACAGAGGGTTTTTCAACTGGATGCAATGGAAAGACCCCATGAATACATCTACATGGATGAAGCTGGGTTTAATCTCACCAAAAGGAGAAGGAGAGGCCGTAATGTGATTGGCCATCGGGCCATTGTTGGTGTTCCTGGGCAGCGTGGTGGCAATGTCACATTATGTGCTGCCATCAGCAATCATGGGGTTGTCCACCATCATGCCAACCTGGGGCCCTACAACAATCACCAGCTCCTCATTTTCCTCAATCACATGCAAGATGCTCTGTTAGGGCAGCAGGATGAGCATCCCATCTATGTTGTTGTTTGGGACAATGTGAGTTTTCACAGAGCCCTCCAGGTTAGAGAGTGGTTCAATATAAACCAAGGTTTTATCAATCTTTGCCTTCCACCGTACTCCCCTTTCCTAAATCCCATTGAGGAATTCTTCTCCTCATGGCGGTGGAAGGTATATGAACGCCAACCTTACACCAGGGTAAATCTCCTGCAAGCCATGGGACTTGCCTGTGGTGACATAGGTGTGGAGGCATGCCAAGCCTGGATACGGCATGCCAGGGGTTTTTTCTCCCGTTGCCTGGCCAGACAAAATGTGGCCTGTGATGTGGATGAAGTCCTGTGGCCTGACCCAGTACGGAGACATGATGCTGTGACTGAGTAATGCACTTATTTGTATATTTTTGTACTTTATTTTTACATGGGCTTACTGTACACAAGTGGCAAACGCATACGATTTCTGTTTGTTTTTACAAATGCTACGTGTAAATGCACAAGATTTCTGTTTTGTCTTTTTGTACAAGTGCTAAATGCACAGGTTTTTTTTGTTTTGCAACATACATTTAGCCTACAGTGAACAATAAACATTTATTTCTCCAGCTTCATGTCCTGAGCATTGTGTTTTCTATTTTTCTACATAGTGTTTAGTGACTGTTCAGTAGTGTTTTTAATTTTGATTGACTCGGGGCACGATTTGACAACATAGTTCAGTTTTGAGCACAGATTGAACTGTTTTGAGGTGAAAGTTTGGTTTTGCAAGAAGAGTCTGAGGTTTTGTGAATGTAGCTTGAAAATTGGGTTTTGTGTTCACAGTTTAGAGAAAAGGAGAGCAGCTTTCAAGAAATGTGTCTTAGCAATCGAGAAAAACGGTAATATCTGCCAAGCCTGGAGCACAGAGTTGTAGAAAGAGGTCAGCACAGTGAGGTCCATATCCTCAGTTTGTAGAAGGAAAAGCTGCTTGTCGTAGCCCAACCGCCCAGCTCTCCTCAGCAGCATTCAGGCTGTATCTAGCCAGAGGAGAGAAGAGGAGAGGAGAGGAGAGGAGAGGAGAGGAGAGGAGAGGAGCCATTGTTGGGAAGCAAACAGTTGTGTTAACTTGAGTGGACATGGTCACACGTCACAAATTCTTGTTTTACTGGAGTGGGTGAAATGAAAATGCATTATTCATTTATAGATGATTAATTATGAATCCACCAAAAGCAGGATGAGAGGCTGAGGTGTGAAGTGTGCAAGTCAAAGCATTTTTTGCTGAGGATTCACATTACATATTTCATCTCGCTGTTTGACCTCAGAGTTTGTAACTGATCCTTGTGATTTCAAAGAGATGAGGCAGTCAGAACAAAGAACATAATAACTTTAGGACTACATCCAATTCTTAAACATGTAGCCTAGTTCATCCATCTCTAGTGAATCCACTGACATTGGGTTAACCCTTTTGGAACAGTAGTGAAGTGAAGCTTCAGAAGACTATCTTATGTTACTCACTCATTCTCATTCCTCTCCATTCTCTCCAGCTTCCCCTTTTCAGCTGATTAGTGGTGTTTACTCTTTTAGTTAAACCAACCAGATTTAGCCACACAATCTCTATCAGCCAATGACATCTTTGCTGTTAATATTTAAATGTTTTCCTCTCCGTTGCTGTCAGCTCTCATTTCAGTCAATCAATCAACATTTATTTATATAGCGCTTTACAGCAACCAGCAGGTATCCAAACTTCAGAAAACCACCTGATGGTCTGCTGTCAGGAAGTCAAGATAGCTGCTAGTCACTCAATCAGAGCTCAACTCACTCATGCAGCTGGTGCCTTGCAGTTAGCATCAACAAACCTTAACGCTTCATAAGCTAACAAAAGGTGCTTTTGAGCTCTTCACAAACTTATGCATGTGAAATGAGTTTGTCTCCCTTTTCAGACTAACAGACTATGCATAATGTATGCCCCCCATAGCAGCCCCGCCGGAGTGGGTGAGAGATTGATAGATTGATTGATTGATGATGGCAGTTATGACTAATTCATTAAAAAGCTAAAACTGGTCGTGCATGTCACTCATTGAGGATTGAGGGAGTCCACTGGACATACTCAGCCTGGGTGGGGCATGCTTGTGTGTGAATGTGTGTGTGTGTGTGTGTGTGTGTGTGTGTGTGTGTGTGTGTGTGTGTGTGTGTGTGTGTGTGTGTGTGTAGCCAAGTGAAGCATGGTTTAGAGTCTGGGCAAACGTATGTTTCATGCTGACCACCACACCACTACTCCTGAGAGAATGTGCTACACACACATGCACACACACTACAAGCTGCAGCCAGAATCGGTGGTAATTATACTGAATAATCACAAATGTATACATTCACAGCTGCCATGAATATTCAGCCAAATGGGGTTTTACTCGGTGGGGCTCATCAAAGCTCTAAACTATGTTTGCACGACAACAAAAAACCACAAGACAATACACAAGCACTGCTAATGTGTTCCAACCCGGTCTCACGCCAGTTCGTGAAATAGTCACGTTATTTTGATTTATTGATTTGTGTACAGGTCACGATTTTCTCGTTTATTTCGTGTACAGGTCACGATTTTTGAACGTGACCATTTCACGAACTGCCATGACACTGGGCTGCTCTGGGGTACGAAACAACGGGGAAATTAAACACCACACACCGGCGACAACAACGGGACGGACCGCCACATGCGGGACGCGATCCCCGGGCGCAGGGACACGATCCGCGGTTTCTGTGGCACGCAACAATGAGGACATGAAACGCCACACGCCAGCCACAACAACGGGACTTTGTGGTTAGGAAAGGAAGAACGGGGAAAGGTTGTGGTTAGGAAAAGAAGAACGGGGAAAGGAACGTCACACGCAGGAGACGCCGACAACAACGGGATGGTTGTGGTTAGGAAGAGAATAACGGTCTCCAGGGTGAAAGTCCTGTGTTGTTTGACCCATCCACCACCCCGACCAACCTCCCTGCGCAGATTTTCGCCTTATCAATACTACTCGCTACCGTAATCGTTCTGTGATCACAAAATATGCTTCCGATTGAAATACATTACTTTAAAATCTGTGCTCACCACACGAAAATAACAACATTAACTTGTTCAGTACACAAATCAATAGATTCAATAACGTGACCATTTCACGAGCTGCCATGAGACTGGGCTGTGTGTTCACCCCATTGAGTGCATCTCTGTACTGTACTGTACAGTACATAAAGAGTAACAGACATATTTGAGTGTGACAGTATGCGTATGTTTGCATATGCATTATTATACGTACACAACTCTATTAGGGAGCAGTGTGTGTATAAAGTGGAACTGCACAGTAGCTGCACAGAACAGCTGTAAGCAAACATTGCATCAGACTTTGCAACTAAAAACAGGGTCCTTGTCATGTTTTATTCCGATTTGCACTTCATACCAATGAATGCATAGCAACACAATGTAAAGAGCAGCGTGAAACAATGGTGAGCATTGTCCAATTCCATAATTCATGTGTCAACAGGATCCTTCGGAGCTGAACAGATCAGAGGATTTTGTGAACAAATTATGCAATAAAAGCAAAGACAGAGCTTGACAGGGAAAAAGGGGAGAAATTGCAAAAGGAAAGGCAAAAACAAGTAAAGGTCTGTAGAAAGTTACAAAACAAACTGAAGACATCAATGAGAGAAAGAATGAATGAATAATTTTCCATTAAAAATGCAGTCCTTCTCCTAGAAATTATGTTTCATAAGCAAATACTTTATTTTGCCAGTTATGTTTTGAAAGAAATGTAATTTCTGCCAGAATTTTCTTAGGGAAGTGCTACATTCTTTTACAAACAGAATAAGTAGGGAGGAGGGAAAGGAGGGAGAGTCTCGCATTAGGTTAGGCAACAAATGCAATTTGGATAAAGAAATAGTTGCACAATTTGGGAAATACACTTGTTTATTTTCTTTACCAGAGTTCTGAGAAGATTGATACTCTTGAGTCTCTCTGTTCCATACATATGAAGCTACAGCTAGCAGCCAGCTAGCTTAGTACAAAGGAAATGGAGGGAAACAGCTAGTCTGGCTCTGTCCAACAGTAACAAAATCCTCCAACCAGTACCTCTAAAACTCACTAATTAACACATTATCTAACATATTAGCTGTTTCTTACCTTGAACCAGTAACTTCCTGAAGTATCTCTATCTGCAGCCAGCCAGGTTTCCCTCGTTTCCAGTACAGTACATATGCCAAAGGACCCCATTAGCTGGCTGCTGGCGATAACTTCATACTAGATATACATGCAAAAATGTGAGTGGCATCAATCTTCATCATCGAACCCCCTGTTTTGACTGCAAATATATGCTGACCCAAGATTCCACCTGCCGCAGATTCGCCGTGTTCTGGCTGCATTATGACTTTTTTAACACAGACAGCAACATTGTTGCTTTTGACAGTTGCTTTGAGTGCCTCAAGAGACAATAAAATAGTTTTAGTTGTTATGAATGGATATCGAAAACGTTGTCAGTGAACATTTTGCGGATTACTTTGATATCAACATTCTATTAAAACATATTTGCTGTTGCAAATCATTCATATAGAAACGTCATTTCATGGAGAAAGGGTCGATATACGTATAGCTTGAACTGTTACAAACTAGATGTGTGACCAACAGCCAACAGCATATTTTACATTGTCTCTGCATGGGGCTAAACCACACACAATCCTAAATCCTGTATACATACACAAACTCTGTCCCTGTCTGCAGACTTCTAACTAGCTCAACTGTTTGCTAGTAAATCAAAGTGTGTCTTTGTCCACTGGATGGTTAGACACTAACCACACACCCATGGCAGCTTCACACACAATTAGGAAGCCTGCAGCAGGATCCTTTCGGGTTAAAAGCATATACTGGCCCACGTATGCCGCGATTTGGAATTCTCTTAAAACACAAAACCATCTGCATGACAGTGGGAGCTTGTTTGGCTCTGTATTTGTTTCCACATACATTTGCATGTTGTTTCTTCTGTCTTCAAAGGAGGGATTGCAGCAGAGTGGGGCATACCTAGAGGGAGTAAAAGAGCTGCAGTGTACCAGCCCTGCACGCCTGCTCTGCATGCTTTATGTGTCCGACGGTAACAATATGTATTCATTTCCACATTCAAAGAGAACAGTGAATATTTGAATAAATTGCAAACTGACAGACCATGCTTTAGAGAATCAGAATGAATAATGTTCTCTCTTGATAAGTTCAGCTAGTTCTATACTGTTTCTTTTCTGTAAAATGAAGGGATAGAGAAGAACAAAACGGAAACAAAACAAACTTACGAACTTAACGGTGAATTAAAAACAAGGAGAAGACACTGACATAATAAGCATGCTGATAGTGTCTCTCTTTGCTAGGGAGAGCCTGACAAAAAAGGATTTAACCAAAGCCTCAGTCAAATTTCTACAAAAAGCTTAAATAAAATGAGAAATGTTTGGGTCTCTGCTATGTTTGCCAAGTTAAATATGCGGTGATGCATTAGAATCACAGACAGCTTGTCTGCTGTATAGCAGCAGACATATCAGTGAAACCTTGCCTCCAGCTAGACGGAGAGTGAGCAGAATCTAACCATCCAATCTGCTCAGCCTCTCCAGGTGAGCTGAGCTCTAGAAACCTGGCTCACTGTTGTCTGAGTCACCGGCTGCTACGTTAGCACGCAGCCGAATCTATTCGACACAGAACCACTGCCTGCTGCTTCAAAGACCTTCTTCAAAATATTCCCCTCCGCCTCTCCATCTCCACCGATCTCTCTGCCACTTTGTACCTGCAACAGTAGGCTGAAAGCTCTCCCTCTCCCTTGTCAAAAGAAAAGAATTGGCTTTGAGATGCTATCTTGCTGAATGCGCCGTATTCTGAACAGATGTAACTCACAAAGGATGGAATATATAAAACAAGACAAGTGGAAGGGTTTTGTTTTTTAGACGGGGGTGAAATTTAAGACATTAGTATGCATGAGTGCATCTGCATGTGCATGCAGTCCTGTGCATACATATTGTGTCTTGCTTTACAGATGATGATTAGGAACAATGATATTTAGTTTGGTAAATGTCAGAGCCTAATGGGCAGAGTTAAGAACAGTTAATGATGTTGGGTGTAAGGCTCTGCTGACTTAGTGTGCAAACATTAAAGAGACGGGGAGACCTGTTTTCTTTAACAGTCAGAGGTCCGGTTGAGGTGCAATGGAAAGGAAGCATCCTCGCACTTAGAAAGCTCTGTTTGCCACCCACTGTTTCCCTTTTGCCTGCATTTCTCTGTAATTCCTATGAGTTTACTATTTGTGGCCTCCTTTTGAAAAAGCTGACTCCCTACCATCATGCTCCTCTGTCTCCCATTTCTTCCTATTCAGACTCACCTCCCCCCCGTCCAATCATTTCCTCCCCCAGTCGTACTCCGGCATAAATCACCTCTCCAAGATAGTTTTAATGGCTTTTTAATGAGCCTAATGTTTTCTGTTTTAATGAACTTCTTACGTCAGCCTTAATCATTTTAGGGGGATGAAAAATGATTGAGAAATGGCCTACATTAATTTAATTTACTGTTCAATCTGCACAACCCTCTTTACAACCCTGGGAAGGCCAGGTCAGGTAGGAAAGAATGGAAGGAGGAGTGGAGGATGGTCCTATCATAGAGTGGGATAAGAGAAAAAGGAAAGGAATAAGCAGGAAAATGGGGGCAAAATGAAAGAATGAGCGCCCACAATGTATGGTTTAAAGAGGTAAAGAAAGGAGAGGTTGTATATGGACTTGGCGGTGTAGGAGCTGTAATTTATGAGGCTATGCTATAGGCTTGTTGTTCAGACTTATCTCCAATTAGGCTGCATCGTTGAGGCCTGCCAATGCTAGTTTCTACCACTCAGTGAGACCGGCAGATTTACATAGCCATTAACACAGCAGGCCCTGAATAAATGAGCACAATATTCAGCATCTGTTGCTATGTTGGAGTTTTCTATCTAGCTTTTGTTGATTCTTGCTCATTCTCCCTCTAACTTCTTTTATTTTATTTTTTTTCTCAATCGGTCTTTCTCCTGAGTGACACTTAGTTGTCATTTTGCCAATTTAGAATTAACGGAGCCATAAACCAGCTGGTGAGGCCTTATAATCTAGGAGCGGAAAACCATCTCTTCCTGTCTGCAGTTTGTATGTCGGTTTACCCAAGGACACCTTACCTTGCCAGTACGCTGTGAGAGTCAGCCCTCCGTTTCACTGTGTTGATAGTAAAAGGCTGCGAATATGCCAAGGCTGGCTGCCAACATTGCTTTGCACTACCTGAGCTAAGTTGTCCTTTACGGTTTGTGTATGGCTTGCCTGTCCTCAAGGCTGGAAGCATTACCATGCACCACTGATTATATGAAAAATCACAGCTGTGGCTGGTTGCTATAAGTGCTGATGTGTTTAATGATCCATTGCTGGATTTGTGTGAGGGTGGACACAGGTCTGGGTAGAAATGAGAACGTTAATGTTGAAATGAAACCAAACGCATATATTATTCTATCAAGAACAGATCCCTGTATGTCACCTGTGACATGTTTCATATAGCTGTAGTTGTGTATGTTTTTATGTGTGTGTGTGTGACAGATGTGCCTGTCCCCTTACAGACGGACATGTTGACCCCAGCTCCGCCCTAACACTGACTGAAAGATGAGATCCAGAGAAAAGATGCAGTCCTGCCACGCCCCTCAGGGTACACACTGACTGATAAGTCGTCCTGTCTGCTCAAGATACTTGACATGCAGATCATCCACAGCCTGCTGCCTTTACACCATTTCTCTGTTAGTTCAGTGGTAGTATCCACCTGTCTCAGCTCAGCAATCACTTCACTATTTTTTCCTTTCTCTGGTAATGTCCAGCCGTCAATCTCTTCTCCTCTGTCCTTCAATCACTTTTGCTGATATTCTGCTTTACCAGTCCATTCCATGCAACCAATTTTAGACCTGTTATTGTTAGGGCTCAATTCAGAATCAGAATAAAACAGTGTATTTCAGCTGCATGCTATCATTGTCAGAAGATCTGTGCTATTTTGAGTTGCCAAAGGGTTTGATAGAGTCAATTTCTTGTTAGAAAATCTAATGTTCTACAACCACCAGAGGTGACATTTTTCTTCTTTTGTTTTGTTCTTTTCTGTTATTTTTCAGCATTGTTTGGAATAATGTGATTTGAAAGCAAGTGGTATTGTTTGAGATAGAATCAGATTTGTTTCATGTTTGTAGTTAAGTGACACTTGTCAAGATGCTTGATATTCCGTGTGTGGTGGCCTAGAACATATTGAGCGAACTTTTTGTCTTTCTTTGAATGTAGCGAGGTGCATTCTGAAGATTGTGTTTGTAATTGGTTGCAATTATCTACTGGTGGGATATGGTTTCGTGAGTTATTTATTAAACAACAGGTGGCGACAGGCACATTCATTTTGCCACTTGAAAATGATGCTATTCAGAAGCCTGAGCAGGGGTGTTTGCATTAGTGTTGAAAGTAACCAAAGGGCGTTCCCACACCATTTTAACACCTTTCTAAACACACTTACACATTTCACATCTGCCTGAGGCTAGCCTGAACTGATTTATCCAGGTCACCAGGCTGCACATGAAATGTGTGGCTATAGGCAGGGGCGCTGCCAGAGTATTAGCACTGTTAGGCCCCAGGCTCCTGAATCACACCTTTGTTTTACTGCTTAAAAGAATTATGATGCTGTCACAGATCACTCTGCAATCCTAATACACAGTTTATTACATTTCAAATGTGAGCCAGCCATATGCACACTAACAATGCTGCACATACTAAAGCCCAGAACACAGAATGTATTCATCCATATTAATTTGGAAAGTTGGAAACAACAGAAAATGATTGTCATTGACTTTTAAGCAAATTAAGCTAATTCATTTTCTAGGGATGGCAATGTCGGTCAGTTCCACACTTTGGCTGAAATATATGAAAATAGCATTCACGTCAGTCTCAACTGCCTTTTATGCTTAACTAATTGTTGATTAGTAAATGTTGGCATGAAAAATCTGCTAGATATCAGCATGTTAGCATTGTTGTTGTGAGCATGTTAGCATGCTGAAATGAGCATTTAGCTCAAAGCACCGCTGTGTACAGCCTCAGAGCTGCTAGCGTGGCTGACTCTTAGTCTTTCTCAGACACTGAGACTCCACACCTTCCATTCAATTCCTGTTGTAGTTCGACTGACAAAAGAATCTAGCACCAGAAGCTACCTAATTGCATATTTTCTCATTTTATTTTGAAGCAGCCACATACCCAACCTCAAAAACAGTATTTTGTAGGTGTTGAGATTTCCTTTTTTTCAGGATAGAACCACATTCTTTATCTGGACTCTTTCTTAGCATACAGTAAGCAGCAGAAGATTGACTGATTGATAAATAGATGATGGATAGAACTGATGCTTTTGTCTGAGGATGTCCTAAAAGATTGTTGCCAAGAATTACAGCAAGGTTTCTCTCCAAAAAAAATCTTTGATAACAGGTCGGATGTGAGTTAAAAACAAATATAGGTCACCTTACTGCCCACTGTGTGTCAGCTTATTTCCAGAGTTTTATAAAACATATCTTGCCGTTTAACTTGTTAGTCATTGATTTCACTTTTTTTGGCCTGATATCTCATGTTACATTTTCAAACCTGAGTGTTTTCACACACACCCTCTGAGCTGACCCATCATCCAATCACCAGACCTTCAGACTGACTCAATATGTAACTGTCTCTACATAGACAGGACTAGACATGTCACAGTCAATCTACTCCCCCAAGACTTTAACAAGCTAAAGTGGATAGACAGGCCATTTCACAGGCCGACCCTCCACCAAAAAGAAACTAGTTCTGAACAAGCCTTTGCTCAAATGCATGTGTGTATGTGTGTATTTGTGTATGTGTGTATGTGCAAACACAGTGAGATTTCTCCCCGCCTAAGGACACTTACATAAGACTGTCAGAGCGAGACAGATGATGAGATGTATGTGTGTGTGTGTGTGTGTGTGTGTGTGTGTGTGTGTGTGTGTGTGTGTGTGTGTGTGTGTGTGTGTGTGTCTGTCTGTCTGTCTGTCTGTCTGGGTATGTGGATTGCTGGAGGGTAATTAAATATCATTTTGTCGGCTTACCAGCTCCGGCTCCCTTTTCAGACATGGAAAACCACAGAAGTAGAAAGAAACCAGATGGGTCATGGCCAACAGAGGTGTGTGTGTGTGTGTGTGTGTGTGTGTGTGTGTGTGTATTTATGTGCAGGTGGGTGGGTGAGAGAGAATGAGACAGCCTTAATTCCCAGACACCACCCCTTTAGGGGCTGTAGGTGGAATTGAACATATTCTGGAAGGGACAGCCTTGACAGCTACCTTAAATACGCCCAGTAATGTTTTCACTCACACTGGACTGAGGGAGATCTAATCTTAGCCTGGATGCACTATACTGCCGCTAAAGCTCATACACAGTCTTTGAAATGATCAGAGGCAAAAATTCCAAGGTGGTCGTTTTTCTCCAGCTGTCCTGGATAGAACAAACGTCTGAGGAACATGTGCACAGAGAATGCAGATTTACAGTTTGAGAAAGGCTGTCTTCTTGAAGTCTGATCTGGATGATTTGGATGCACAAGTCTTTGTTTTCCCACCTTGTTTAGTCAGCACAATTTTATAGTCTACCTAGAGCACTCTGTACACATGATGCATCACTCTCATGACGAGCCTTGGGGCTCCGCATTCATTCTCATCTGTGAGCAAACTTCAAGGTTTGTAATTCACCTTCTGTCCTTGCATTCCTTGGTTTTGAAATTGTACTATGGCCAATGGGTACTTCGTCAAATAAGTCATGGAGGGCCATATTTTCAGAAAGACACAGTCTCTAAAATACATATCATGGGAAATTGCTGGAGCTCGGGTAATTTCAATACTGTATATCAAGAAACAAGGTTCAGCACAGCATTTCTCTACCCAACTATATTAAGGCTCTGTCGCACATTACACAGCCCATGCTCCATCAAAGTTGACTTTAAGCAACTCCATATCCTCCACACCCTCATGCTACATCTTGTGTATTTAAAACATGTAGAAATAGAAAACAAGAAATTGTAGTTTACTAAGAAGCCAAGTTCCATCTTCAGCTAACGTTGCCCTGGTGACTGACCACATGCACCCACTGAAGGGTTACCAACTGAATGTAGGAAAGGCTAGCTAACAGCTAAGTAGTAACAGCTAAGAAGATACACCATGTAAACATTTCAATTTGAGAAAAATGCGACTCCGCTCCGCAGCAGTCTGTCTCCTGAAAGCACAGAGAAGAAACTGATATCGACAGTAGTAGACAGGATAGCCTTTAGATCAAACTCTTTGGACGCCCATACCGTAAAAACATTCAGAACTCCTTTGTAACTTGTGTGACAAATTTATTACAAGTTAAAAAGTCAACTAAAGTCAAATTATGCATAACAGTAAGCTATTGATTATAGCAGAGAATCAAAGCTCTATTCTTTTGTCACAGCAATATGGGAACTGTAGTATTCACAGGGCAGACTGGTCAAACCAGACAATTTATGTTGGTATATGAGACAGTGTTGAATGTATTATGTTCCTGCACTTTACTTAAGCTGCTATGTGAAAAAGGATTCTCTCACAGAGAAAGCTGTTCATGTGAGAGTGCATTGATCGCCCTTGCCCTGTTTATACTGTGATTGCAGATCAATCAGTAAAACACTGAAGGAGAGCTGTGTGTCCTGTTGGTTCTTTATCAAGCCACTGAGGTACCAGGGGCAATACCATCCCTAATGCTTGTTGTTGGAAACATACTTAAAAAATGTGCCAAGCATCATAGTTTGTGACTCAGCCCAGAAAATGATTCTGAACCATCTGGGCGTCAAAGAGATCATCATTAATGTGGGAACTAATGACATTTAAGTCAGTTTGTTGCCTCTGATGTAGAGGTTGGACTCATGCTCTCTAACTGATCAGCTGAAGACCAGAAGAAGCAATCCAGCACCTTCTCAAAGAGCAGAAAGGAATTTTAAAATTGGAAATGTGAACGACACTTTACTGACACCCTCTAATGACAGTTTGGCAAAACAGAACGTTCCTTCCCACCTTCTGCATAGTTATTGGAGTCACCTGGGACATCAAGAACCAGGTAAAAGAAACATTTAGAGTTATGATCCTTAAGATCTCCCTCATAGCATATCACAGTTTTGTATATTTGTATGGCCAACACATCCTCATACCTAAACGATTTCCAATAACTCCCAAAACGACATATATGATTGTTCTATTTATCGCTGTGATACGGCGGCACAGTGGCCATTTTTAACACATGACCATAACACCTGACCGCAGTGCCAGTTGTAATCATGTGATTGTTCTATTTAACATAACAGCCGCCGTTGTAAACATGCATTTACATTTTGAAACGGAACTAGTTAAGTTTTGGCAACAAGAAATACTTCATTCATAAAGCAGCAGGGGATTGGCTTAAATGAGTCATGTAGGGTTAGGATTAGGGGTTAGGGTAAGGGTTACTAAAATGAGGATGTAACTGTGCCATGGACGTCACTGCGTTACAGACTAAGGTCTATTAATTTCAAAAAGTGACTCTTGACTTTTGGTTTCACATGGGACACAAACTCCAGTCTCTTGAGTGAAAGTCTTGGGTTTGTTTGACCCATACAGCACCCCAACCTTCCTTGCTGAATTTGGCGCACTTATACTTTATCACCACACTTCCTTGTTTGCTCCCGCAATAATTACTATTGCCACTAGAGGTAGCCTAACAGAACACATAAATATGGGGCATTGTGAGCTGCTTGCACAATCGACCTATACAATGAAGCAAAAGCTGCTGCTGCTGCTGCATGTATGCATTTCACATAATGCAGAAGACAACATTAGATCATGAGCATCATTTTGATTATTCCTGTTGATATTATTGACTGTTTTCTTTAGTCTTCTTTATTGAAACAATATGACACAATAAATCCTCTCAGCACACCGTTTATTTGGGTGCACTATATGCTGATACTCAATGTATGTGCTAACAGTGTGATTGCTTTTCTCAGTGATTGATGAATGTCATTTCAAACAGTATTAAAACACACTAGCTGTTACCACCAGTGACTACATGTGTCACTTAATCAACCATGACTGAAATTTGAATGAATCTGAATTATAACTTCAAACAAAGCAACACTTCACCGTAAAGGTCTATCTTTGTGGCATTATTTCATTCTCCAAACACAAATTCTCAACCATGGCACAGTTTTAACCATGCCCTGTCTGCTAAATACACCACAAAGGTGTGGTTGTTAGTGTGCATTACAATATCTTGTGCTGAGTAAGCAAAGTGCTTTGCAGCCACACTGTATTGTGTTTAAAAGGTTTCTCTTCATGCCATGGCCTACTTCTGAATATTTTTCTTCACAAGCATTTTTTTTCACAACACTGTGCCAGAAGACTCAGATTTCTTACTAATTATTTGCTCTATTGTCTTCCCTCATGCATTTTACATTATGAATGCCTTCAGCAAACAGCTAAGAGTTTTTTTCCCCTGTAATTTCGTATATAGATGCTCTTATCTGTGTAACGGAAAATCCTCCTATAAATCTACCACTCTGCTATGTATAATATCTAAAGCAGACCTGCATTATTCAGCACCCAATCTGACATTCCCCTTTGTGTGCATGTGTGTGTGACACACACTGGCCCCTGGCTCTGTAGCTCTTCCTCAAAGAGGGGCATTTACTGTTTAAAGTATCTGAGAAAGGAGAATATTGATTTCAGCACCAATAGTCTTTGGCCCTTCTACTGTCATGTTGTGCTGAATAAATTTACACCACAAAGAGCCTCTGCCCTCTTCAAATCTCATTCTTAGATATAAGACTGAACCTTCTTACTGAAAACTACATTCAGCAGGTACCAAAAGAATTGTTAAACCTTAAAACTAGCAAGTTTAAAGATTAATTCTGCAATTCTAGGTGTTATTCTGCGTACCAGTAACATTTTCACATTGCATTGGCTACTATCTGCAACTCATTGATGGAGAAAAGACAGTAATACCATGGAAACCTTGAACCACAAGCAGAAACAGGAATTCATGCATGACATAAGTATTTTTTACCCCTATTCACCTATTAATGTACCATTGTCTGGGCTGTGAATTGATTCTGGGCGGCGTACAACCACAGATGGATCCGCTGTGGGGTTCTGCTGGTGATTCATATTAATGGACCTGACCCCAATCCTCCTTTCCTTTTTCTTCTTCCAATCTTTCTCCCCCCATGCCCCTCCCAATGCTCACTGTCTTTCTCATTCCTTCCAAACGCCCAGGAGACAGATGGACCAACACTCAACTTCACACCATTTAGCTTTTCAAGGCTGCTAAAATAGTGTGTGTGAAGAGGTGGAATGAGTGAGTTGGGAAACAAGGACTGTGTGTGTGGTGTGTGTGTGTGTGTGTGTGTGTGTGTGTGTGTGTGTGTGTGTGTGTGTGTGTGTGTGTGTGTGTGTGTGTGTGTGTGTGTGTGTAACAGAGAGAAAGAGAGAGAGAGAATGAGCAGATGCACTGCCTACATAAAACATGTTGTGTTTAGTGCATGTAGTTGTGTATTAGGTTGTGTGTGTGTTTGTGTGCACATGAGGGCATGGTGTAAGGTTGGCAGAGAATGTGAGGAGTAAATGAAGGACTTAGTGCTCTGCACGACTGACTGGTCAAATCTATGATGCTACCTTGAGCTTCCTTGGCTCCAGTCAGACACTCCTGCTCTTCCAGTAATAGAGACTGAGTGCTGCTCTGTACCAAGTGAAAGAGCTGCACTGCACTGCCAGCATACAACTAACACGGTGAGTGTATTGTATAAAAATGTGCTTTTATGTGCTTATGTGCTATTTTATACAGTAGTTAAAAGCAGGCCACATTGGTAAACATTGTTTCTTATCATTGGCAAGACATAATGTATATTACTGTGGATTAGATGAAGCTGGTGTCATTCACCATTCAATATCATGTAAGCACTCTGTATTTAGTCATATTAGACAAATACTTATTCTATGTCTTATCTCCCCGAACTTGGTGTGTGTCTATCCTAATAGTTATCTTCTGTATGACCTAAACCAAAAAAGTTCAAAGGTTTACAACTTTATTGGGCTTAACAACCACAAAATGACATACCATTCCATCATTTGGGATAGGCTTCTTTCACATCTGCCATTTTGACTTGTCATAGTAGGAAAAGCACAGGTGAAACCCTGAAGCTGAAGCAGCTAAATGGAATTCAGCCATCATTCATTTTATCATTTACACCTGTGTTTTTCTGACTGTGGCAAGTCAAAATGTCTTTTGTCTGGAATTTGAATGATATACCTCTAACATTAAATTCTTTAATTTCCCCTTTACATTGCATAAATTCAAGACACAATGTCAAGCAACGTCAAGCTTATTAAACCATGGCGTCACCCTTCTCTGCTACTCAAACACCAGGACCATTCAGTAGCTGAAAAGACCTTGTGGTGAAACTGAAAATTTGTTGTTTCCAAGATCAAGAATGAACTTTCAATCCTAACGTTTAAGGCAACAGGGACGAGAAGTCCTAAGGGTGGTCTGAAACGCGGAAATTTGAACATCTACAATTCAAAAAAGGAAGATGACCATGATCAAAAGCTCCAGAACAGCTACTGAATGGACCTAATGGTGAGATTGTTTTGTCAGGTATTTAACTAGATCTTTGTTTTACCAGATGTCATGTATGCAGTTGCAATATTTCTTTTGAATGTTGAAATGAAGTCATACAAAAAAATCCACGTTAACAAAGGAAGCTGCTCTCACACAGTTACACACATTTACATGGATAACATTAAACTTTAATTAAAATTAAAATAAAGCAGATGTAGCTATTGAGTCTGACTTTGGCACTTTTATCAGTGTCTTCAAGCAATTCTACCCCCATTCCATGTCACTGTGTGAGTGTTTCTTGCTCTGCTCTCTGCACTGCATTGAATCCTGCTATCCTATGACTAATGTAAGATAAAGACAGATGACCCCCTTGAGCCCATCTAACTTCACTGAAACCAAACCCTAAGATTTTTTCCAATTGTAACAGGATGTCTCCCTCCATGTGGGGGATGATAATCTGTACGTTGATATCTGAAACCATGATTCTCTCATTTTGGTGCTGCAGTAATCCAGCAGCTGTATTGGACCACCGCGGCAAAGGGAGAGCTGAGCCATAAGGCCAAACTCCCATTTTCCCACTCTATTCTTTGTTCTGACCCTGACCTGTGGTCACAAGTTTTGACAGTAACTGAAAGTGTAAGATCCAAGACACACGTAGCCAAAATTAATTTCATCCACAGGTCGATTGGCTTCGCCCTCCATGACAGTGTGTGGATCTGAGAGGGCCTCAGGGTCAGGCTGCAACTTCTTCACACTAATGGGAGCAAGGGAGGTTGATCAGTAAAGACTCCTACTGGGACTACTGCTATGGGGGTGGCCAGGCCATGGCCGACTGCTGGGAAGAACCAGGACACGCTGGTGTATGAGGGTGTGGGGACTCCCAGGGAGCAGCTGAAAGACGTTCACACTCTGTTGTCTGCTTGACACTAATGAGGATGAGACAGGAGATGGATCAATGGGGGATTTCACAACTGCTACTGAACTCAAGATTACTTAGATATTACGACCATGGAGTTATTCACAGATTATTTTTAATGTGTCCCGTTTCTTTCTGCAAGTCACAGAGGGGTTGTGTGTGTGTGTGTGTGTGTGTGTGTGTGTGTGTGTGTGTGTGTGTGTGTGTGTGTGTTTGTTTGTTTGTTTGTGTGTGTGTGTGTGTGTGTGTGTGTGTGTGTGTGTGTGTGTGTGTGTGTGTTTGTTTGTTTGTTTGTGTGTGTGTGTGTGTGTGTGTGTGTGTGTGTGTGTGTGTGTGTGTGTGAGAGAGAGAGAGAGAGAGGTTCATGCTTGACTAGGGACTACAGAAGTGTGCCTCAGTGATATTCTGCTTATCTGCTTTGTCCACCATTTGGTAGCACAGGCGAGACTTCCTATCTAGCTCCAGGGAATCAAAGCTGCAAGTGGAAAGGCCCAAATAGCTTGAACATACACTTTTTTTTCTTTTTTTTGCAGAAGATTTTGGTTCTTACAGAGTTTGTGCAACACATTTCCGCTAACCTTGAATGAGATCATTCTCTACATTAACTTTTTTTTTTTTATGTTTTGGCAACTATTTTTTGCACTCACAAGGCACAGCTATAATAATCCATTGAACTAAAGAACGCTTCAATGTCATTGGATACACATACAAAGTGAATACTGATAGGACAAAAAGCTTATAGGCCTCTAGCATTTGCTTTTTAAACGCCTACACCACCACTGCCTTCGTTTTACTCAGACAAAAACATGGTTTATGTCGAAACGTTAGTTACTGTTACTGTACTATTATTAAAAGCTATTCTAACCATGTGCTCCAGATGTCACCTTTCCAGAGCTTGAACATATGCAATGTAGTATAAAGCAAAGTCTGACACTGTGGTACCTCCACCCCCCAAAAAAACACTTAATATTAATGGATTTTGTCACTTCTTGGAACCTAAGCCTAAATACCCATTTGGAATGTGTACGTCACACTGAATCTAAAAATATGTGTATTACACACACGCAAAACAGACCCTCAGTCCAACTTTTATTGAACAAGAATCCAATTACTTAACCCAGCTTTAGGTTTGGTGCCTGCTTTGCTCCTCTACCTTGACAAGTCTGTGTTAATATCTGCTGACAGCCTATGCCGACCACGCACACGCACACACCTCACACATACATCCAATCCCCATAAGAGTCTGATTAAATGAAAACTGCGATGCCACTTTCTCCATCCCAGGGTCAATGAATACCAATGAGAGACAGATATCACAGTCCATGGCATGTGTATGTGAATGACAAAAAGAAAAAAGGGGAACTTTCATTCATTCCTACAGTACTGAATATGTAGCTCAGTAGGGGTTTTCATCACTTTTTTTTCCTGTTCATATGTCTCCATGACATCTGGATCTTTATTGTCCCCAGTCCATAGATCTCTTATTAAGCCAAGTAATGAGGAGGTCATGCATAATTTCATTTGTTCTAGCGCTACCTGAGGACATTTTCTTACTTCACTAAAATCTATGATAGTTTCCTTTTGAAAGGCCATAACTCTCCTTCAGTAGCAGGCACTGGGGTCACAGATGCTAAATGGGCCATTTATAGATTCCTGGTGGAAGGAGAATATTGTGTTGAGTCGTTTCAGACCTCTTATTGAGGCTATTTTACTCCACGTGGTTTAATTTGCTCCTGGTGATACATCTGATAAAAGACCAACCTTTCAAATCATTCTTGTAGCTTTGCTCCTACACACACACACACACACACACACACACACACACACACACACACACACTCTCTCCCACACACAGTGCAGGGCATTGTATAACGGATGTTATTTAAGAAGAGTGACTTCAGTTAAGAAAATCGAATATCAATCGTCCAGTAGATATTCTTACCAGCAGTGGTCCATGGGGACAGTGATGGCTGGTAAATACAATTATGTCCAAAGCAATGGGGGCTTTAACTGGTGCACAATTTTGAGCACAGGGGTGCTGCATTCAGTCTTGCATCTCAATAATCACAATTTAAACCCATTTCCATTTACATGAGATTTCTGCAGGCATCATTATAATGCATGTATTTAGCCACTGTATTGTTTACTTGGAGAAAAAAAGCATACCCACGCTATCATTTTCCTTGTTTTTCTTCGCTTTATTCCTTTTGTTTGTGTTTGTATAATGCATGTGGTAACCCCACGTCGCTCACAGACGCGCCACCCAACAGGCTTTCATATGGAGAAATATCAAATCACTGCAAACAAATAGCCGGCACGGCGCACTTGAAAAATTGATGTCCTTGGAGGCGGTTCATGTATGACAATCAGAGACTTTGAGAGATGCCGAATGCTGTCTGTGTGATACGGCATGTGTCTTTCCCCCCTGTCCTTCTCAGCTTAAGAAGTGGGCCGCCATTGGTCAGTTGTCCTGCAGGGATGCTTGCCAAGCTTATCGGTCTGTTACAAATCAGGCAGAGAAATTGCAGGAGGAACATCTCTCCCTTTTCTCTCTGCTCTCGCTCATCAGGATCACTCAAGGGGATTGAGGCGCTAAGAACAGCACCAATCTTCCTTTTTTGCCTTGCATCTACCTCTGATTTTTCTCCTCTTCTTCCCTCGTGCTATGGAAAAGTGACATGTCCGTTTCTCTGCTAAATGTAAAACTTTTTAACTCATGCAATTTTAAGCAGCATTGATGTTACATTATATTTTGTATTCAATTGACTGCGGTTTTCAGGACATGATCCATCAGCATTAGTTATTCCTGCTTTTGCCTAATTCACGTCTGAAATGGCTCACACACGCGTCCCCCTCCTTCATCTAAATTCCCATTGATGACGTTAGTGAATTTACAGATAACACCTGAAGTCAGCGTGGGTGTAGCTTTCACCCAAATTTACCTAAAAATATGATGAAAGGAACCCCAAAACGTTTAATAAGGTTGGGTGAAAACAGCTCTTGGGAATTTGAGTTGCATTCATGGGTCAAATTTGTTTAATGATGTATTTTCCTTTTTCACGTGAATAATTGGCTACATGAAAGAGGCAGAGATACTAAATTCACCACTGACAGTAGCCCTTAAAGCAGCCACAAGAAATGTTACATCTTGTACTGTAAGTAGCAAAAGAAGGATGGATTGTTGTCATTACCCCTTGTTTTGTCTCGAAGGACATGATGGATAATTGTTAGTTGTTCTTTCCACAAAGTACTGTTTAAAAGACAGAAGTATCTTATCTCCATTCCTGTCATGCATACATACCTGTTGAAAATCTGGATGATACAGGAAATTACTAAATGAAAGCGAAGGCAAGGCATGCAAAATACACTATATAACTAAAAGTATGTGGACAGATGTTTCCATACAGATACTTTTATACGGGCTGGTTTTTATGATTCAGGGTATAGGCTCCTTAGCTACGATTAAGAGAATTTGTAATGCTACAACCCACAATGATATTTTAGACCAATGATTCCCAGCCTGAGAGTTAGGGCCTGACAAAAGGATCACAAGATACATTAAATTTGTCTGATATTTCTTAAATCTTAGCTTTTTTTCTTCTGAAATACGGGACAATTCTAACGTTTTGGATTCTAAAAAATATTAAGATGAAGCAATCTGATTTGGGTCATACCTGGAATAATGTAATAATGTATACTTTATTAATCCTGCAAGGGGAAATTACAATGTTTTCACTCTGTTGTTATTACACACATTACAGACAGGCCTGAATTACACACACATGCTCAGGACCTATACATGCCTTGCTAAAGAGCACCTTGGCAGTGCCCAGGATGCTCTTGAGCAACACACCGAACCCCCAACAATGGGGTCATGAATTGCAGTGCTTCACCATAAAGGGTCACAAGCCAAAAATTTAGGAACCACTTATATAAATAGTGTCCTTTGGCAGTTTGAAGAAGACCCCTTCCTGTTCCAACATGAATGTCCCTATGCATGTAAGGTCCACAAAGGGGGGCCCTCCATGTGAAACAGCTTAAGTAAGCACCATTTCCATATTTCTGATTCTGATAATGGACTGCCTTGCCATCACCAAATTACCCCGACACCACACTGCCAGCCGAGTGACTGAATTAGTTAATGTCCAAAAATGGAGGTATTTCCCACTCCCCTTACTTTTAATGTGTGTGTGTGTGTGTGTGTGTGTGTGTGTGTGTGTGTGTGTGTGTGTGTGTTTAGGAGAGCTTGTGTTTGCAGAGCGTGCCTAATGACTTGTTCACCTCTCACACGTGCCTTGAAGACACATTTCAGTTTACATTTGCGGTATTGAATTCATAATTGCTTGTTGGCCATATAACTTCCTGTATAATGAAATGCTTTCATAATAATCAATAAAGGAAATAGAGCGGGTCCGTTTAAATGTTGTGGCAATAGGAGAAACCCATCAAGCTGAACCGATGCTTTCAGTGCTGCAGTGTGTTACCATATCAGTGAGTGTAGCATGTAGAGGAGGAGAAGTGGAGTGGATTCCATTTCAGAAATCTCCACTTGGGGACCGCTATCTTTCTTTCCTGAGTGATGACGTACAGGAGCGAGGAAGGATGGATGTCTGCCTGCGATGTTGGAACTGGTCCTGGCCTTTAGGTGCCCCCCTCACCCAATCTCTCCAGCCAGCTCACAGTGGATTGTGCTTACTCTCATTTAGTCAGGCCTATTTATCTTCCCTCTAAAGCCCAACCTGCTCCAAAGATGTAATTCCATAAAAGCATGCAATCAATACACCAGAAACTGTACTCTCATCTATCATTTTTTATTACAAAAAAAGCAAAAAAAAGCAAATTTTGTGTGTGTGTGTGTGTGTGTGTGTGTGTGTGTGTGTGTGTGTGTGTGTGTGCATGTTTGAGTATGTCTATGTTCAGATACAACTATTGCAAATAAACCAAAGCAGGGCAGGTCAAAAAAATTGCTGGCTCAATCATGAGTGCTGGCACACGCAGGTGCACAGGAGAGCTCCGTCCACTGGATGTCACTGTTATGAATTTTTTTTTTAACCGGTAGCAACAATCAATTCATGTGTGGTGTACTGTGTCAAAAGTGAGGAAATATTAATTTCTATGCTTCTGGAAACCTTAACATTTCCAGTAAAACGATATAAATACAATATCCACACAGACAAGTTCACCCACACACAGGCCTCATTAATCTCTTCTGTAACAGGACTCTATCCTCCAGCTCCAATATTACAGTAAATGGCGATGCTTATCTGAAAGCAGTCCTGCCCTTGAAATAGGTGCTGTTCCATTCCCAGCTAATTCCACAGCCATTAAATGGTTGGCACATTTTTCACAGGTATATAAATTGCTTTAAGCGGCGGCTTACTCTCAGCGCATTGAAATACAAACACGGATGTTCTCTCCTTTTTATCTCACTCTGTCCTCTGTCTCCATAATACTTCCCAACCTCCTCCCCCACCTTCCCATCCTTCTTCCCACCCCTTCCTACCAAGCCTCCCTTCTCCTTACAAGAGAAATGAGCATGGATTGCCTTCTTGCTTGCAGCAAGGTTGAGGTAATAGCTTATTAGCAGCCAATAAACATCAGTCATTTCCATTTAAGCTAACACTCCAATTTTGTTCATAATCACCAAGACATGGATAGGGCTGAAAATCAATGTCACATTTTAACAGGGTGTCCCCTGTGTAGTGTTTGATCTATCTGGTCAAGGATGTGAGGGGATGCTTTTTCTCATCCGAACATATGCAAATGCATTAATAAATCAACAACAGTAATGGCTCATGCTTGCAGGCTACATCAATAAGACACAAAACAAATAGTCCGCAGTTGCTTGCATTTTATTTAACTTCGTTGTACCATTGTACTGTACTAATCTACTGCATTGTTTGGGCTCCAAACCAGGCTGACATGATCTGGAGCCAGTAAATGTGAATCTCGAAAACCTCTCCTCCAAAAGAAAGGGGGCATAGATCATACATTCACATCACACCCTTGCCCATCCAGACCTGACAGCAGGACACCTGCAGCCTCACTGATGAGGGGATGAAGTACTCCTCCCCTCAGAACTCTCACATTCTCTCATCCTTCCATTTTATATTCTTCTCCCACTCTGTGTGCCCACAGCTACGGAGTAGCTGGCCGGTTATTTGTGACCTGCCTGTGTAACAAGGTTTCGACACAATTAAGAAAGCATTTCCCAGGTACCAACGCTGCAAATCACAGGCTTGAGTCCCTGGATAACGCACACACATAAACGTTGTCTCACTAGTCACACAAATCAAACGGTACCCAAATGGAAACATGAAATAACTACTCATTGTTAGAGAAGAAAGGGCAATTATTAATCGATTCCATTTGTGTTTTGTCTAAAACGGGCTCAAACAGTCCCATTCTTTAGAGGAAATATTTGCTGTGGTTGTGCAGATTGGCTGGCGTAATCACCACCTATTATGTGCGTTGATTTGAAAGTAAGAAGCAAAGTGGTCAAATACATCACAGGCAGACATTACTTTGTCGATTTGCAGACAGAAAAACAATCCATTGTACGCCATAAATTATAAACATGCGCAAAGGAACCTGAGCCTTACCGTGAATCTCGGTGGAGAAGGGAGGCTGGTAGGAAGAAAGTGTTTGGGTTTAACAGGGGAATGGTACAATATCATATCAGAATTACAAGCTAGAGTTTTCCTGTCCAGTCCACTCTTCAAACCACGGTGCAGTAAAAGGCAAACAAGGCAAGCTAGAAGGTCATTCACAATTATTAGATCTTGATTTTTTTTTTTTGTCTGGATTTTATTTGGGAAAGTTTGACAGCCGCCACTTTTATTATCTGTGTAATGAGAGGAATCTCATTTTGCATGGATTTGCTCATTTTAAGCTTTGCATTAGTAATTTTAATAGTTTCTGTAGACATAAAAAAATCCTTTTAAACCTTCGTCAATAAACGTGGTCTGATTGCTTTTGTCACTTTCACTAAAGGAAGCTGTTACACATGTACCGGCTATATGTGAATGATGAGAGAACAACTTTTATAATGACAGCTATAGTTTAAGTTTGTTTTTAAAATGATGATAATGAAACCTGATGCCAGAAGACAAGCTTATATGTCCTGTCATGTCATCAGATTACGAACAATTAACGAGCCAAATACACATGTAGATGATGCTACAAAAAAAAGAAAAGAAAAAAAAATAGCACTTACATGTTGCACTTAAATGTGACTTATTTGAAGCTAATGTACTTGTACTTGATTCCTACTGGTTGAAATTTGTATCTTCATGGTTTTACTGGAAGTCGCTTTGGATAAAAGCCTCAGCTTAATGAAATGTAATGTAAATGTCACATGATTTCACTCACAGACAAACTTAATTGAAGAACATATTGTATAACGTGTGTTGCGAGTCATTCATGAAATCAGGTATAAATTTTCTCTTTTTTTTAATCAACTTTTGAAAAGCATGCATGAAGATTTCCAGCTGAGGTAATGGCCAATAACAGTACATCACAATCATAATACATCCTTAAAAATGTGTGAGAAAATAAAAAGGTGTGCTCTTATTACAGTGTAAGTCTGGTGGATGTGGGTTGTAAAGTAAAGCAGTCCCTTCTACACCCTGTAATTATTTAATATGTACCGGGTAATTTTAAAAGTACTTACCGTGTAGGCTTAATTCAGATTCAGGCCCCCTCTGAATACAAATGTGGTACGCCCTTACTCCATGTAGATATTCCCTTGTACCTACCTGTAGGCGCTCAGTAGATATTCCATTTGTACCCATATGTACCAAATAATTACACTGAAATCTGAGGGCTATAATCTGAAACATTTCCATTAGTGCTCCATGCCTATAAAAGAAGCAAATTCAATGCTGATAATGTGTCATATCTCTTATTTCACTCACTACTTCTTGTTTGTCTGGAGCTAATCACTTAGCATATGAGCATATCGATATTATATTGAGCCACTGTCATCAGAGAGCAGTAATCACAACAAGAAAAACCTTGTCAGTTTGCTGAAATAATCAATAAACATCAATACACTGTCCAGCGGACACATCATAGAGATGACACGTATTGTTAACACGAACTATGTCTTCAGGCTATCGCACAATTTTATATCGACGCTGCTGCTCATCTAATGTCACATCATAATTTGCCGTCGGTTGATTAAACTTTCCATCATTTATGTAAATTGCAGGATCGGTGATTTCTTTTTATACTCGGAACTTTCCTGGTTGGCAATTTCCTGGAGTCTACTAAATCCAACTATTAAGAAAATCATAAATTCTTTCTGTTATTGTTGTTAAGAAAATGCACACCAAACCGATTTCAAACTCCACAGCCTGCAGTGAAAGATCCCTCTGATTACTGATTACACATTGTGCATCGTGCAATTTAAAAAAGCCAGTTTCTCAGGCTTTAAATATTTTTGATTTATTTATTTATTTACCGCTGCAGGGCATGAGTTGTCATTTTCAGTTTGAGTTATATAGCCTATAAAGTGCGAGAAACAACCCTCACAATATATACTGTCATAGCACGAAGCACACATAAAAGCACATTGATCATATGTATGGACTGGAAAGGGTTTGGAGTGCACCCCCATTTCCTCCCGACTAATACACTTATCTCTGCCTGATTTCGTACTGCAAGAAGCCCATAATAAGCAAGCATGCGCCATTTGTGTATGTGTTAGGGTTTTGTGCATCCACATGTGTGTGTGTGTGTGTGTGTGTGTGTGTGTGGGGGGGGGGGGGGGGGGGGGGGAGTTTGACATCTGCAAATTGAATTCTGCCCAAACGTGACAGTGATGAAGTGTTGTTCATAGCAGCCGTGATTGTCTCTATCTTCACTCCTGTCTGTGAGTATTACAGCAGGCCTGCCCACTCCACAGGCTAGCTCATCTATTAATGACAGTATTGGAAAATCAAATTCATACTAGATACATGTTTTATCAGCTAGAGTTGGCGGGAGAGAGATGTTGGTGTTTGTGTGCCTCCATCCTTCTCACTGCATGTTTTTCTCTCCTTCGGTTTCTCCTTGTAAGATCTGGTGTCCTTAGCCCTCAGGCCGGCTTTTAATAATAGGATAAGGTGCGGAAAATTGATCTGGCTTCACAGGCACAAGCTTTTAGGATTATGTCAATAATAAAACAAAGTTTGGCCTTTCCCTATCCTGCATTTCTCTTCAGGCGAGCAGAAGACCTGTGTGTTGCACCGGGACTCTCTTTGTGGCTTATACCTTTCAAAAGAAGAGAAAAGGAGGAGGAGGAGGACATAGGAAGGGAAGGACGAGAAGGTGTGGTTACCTGGGGAGATAAAAGAATCGAGAGAGAAACCGAGGCGCAGGTATCTCAGCGGAGCTACCTTTCTCCTGCAGGGTGTAAAAGAGCGTCATAGGGAAGCAGAGTAACTTAAGGTGAAAAAAGTCCAAAGTAAAGAGGGATGGAGGGCAGGTCCTGGAGAGAGGAGTGAAATACAAGCTCAAAATAGAGGTCAAGCTGAATAAAGAAACGATTGATCAATTGGAGAAAGTAAAAACCAGGAGCATGGGAAACATGGTTAGCAGCTCACAAATGTTCAACAGCAGCGCAGGATGCCCTCCAGGTGTGCTGAAAATAGTGCAGCACGGAAAAGATTTCAATACCCGCTCTTCAAACAAACACTTGAAAAGGTAAAGTGGAAAAATATGGCTCCCCATATCCAGTTTCTTGGAAATCAATGCTCTCTGAAGTTTGGGTAACAACAAATAGTATACAGCCTCCTATAAAAGCATATGGGAGATCCTTCTTTTCCCCATTCTCTGCTGCTTTTCTTTTCTGTGAGTGCTTTTTTTTTGGTATTCTGGACACAGAAGCACTCAGGCCCAAGCTTCCTCCTGTGATATGTGCTGTACTGCTCTCATTCCTCTTTTCCTCCGCGCCTCCACATCTCACTAAATGGCAGGCGAACACAGACAAGACTCAGCTGGTTGACTGACTCCTTCAGTTCACACCAACAATGGCTGGCAGTGGGAGACACGGCTGCTTCGATACAGCCCCTCATAAACTAGAATCATTTCTCTCTCCCTCTCTTTATACGTCTGTTCCTTTTTCTCTCTTAGCACAGAGTGCTGCTGCTGTCAGAGTCTGAGTGATGTAAGGGTGAACTTGCACTGACCTCTCCTCTGGTAATAAGGATCGAGTGACAGAGCCTTCATCATGACACAAGCCAACAGTGAGGGGAAGGGAGATAGACTGTGTGTGTGTGTGTGTGTGTGGGTGTGTGGGTGTGTGTGTGTGTGTGTGTGTGTGTGTGTGTGTGGGGAGTACACAACTGTCTTCAAAATGGGTGACAGCAGCAGTCCCTACATCATAGTTTCTGTAGGTTAAGCAAAAATGTCTCTAGATTTCATCATTCTTAGCTAAAGCGTGAGAGGACAGAACAAACCTCTCAGCGTCTGGGATCTTCTGAGGTTTACAATAAAAGTCACACCAGAGCAACAAGCATCCTGGGTAATTCTTGATGAGTGCAGTTGCCATGGTGAAGTCCAGCCAAGTCCATTTTGTCTCTGCGCCTGACATGAGAGCAGTCAGAGCTTTGGGTGCCCCCGGTGGGAAAAAAACTACTTAACATTAATGCAAGGCCCTCGACTCTGCCACTCTGCTTTTCACCCTAATTTGACCAAGGAGCGTTCTGCTGTTTATTGGAATGCACAAAACAAATACAGTGTGTATAGACCAGGCACGCAGGGGGACTAAGCATGAGGGTACTTTAGGTCAACAGTGGGAAACATGTTAAGGCCTCCTACCCTTTAGCCATTAGAGTCAAAGGAGTAAGCACACCAGAAACAGCCCTTTCTGCTGCTGCACACTAAATCATATCCTTACACAACAATGCTATTGAATAACAGAGAGAAAGAAATAGTTGAAGATTTGGGAAAATAACTATTTAATGGGAAGCTGGAGCCAGTCAGCTTAGCTTGGAAACAGCTACACTGTTATCCCAAATTAGTTGACTTTACTAGAAATTTGCGTGGAAACCCGTTGCCTTAAACTGTCTATGTTTTTTTAAATTTTGTTAAAGATAATTTTTTTGGGGCTTTTCCCTTTATTACATAGAGACAGTGGAGAGGCACGAAAGGGGGAGAGAGATGGGGGATGACATGCAGCAAAGGGCAGCAGGTCGGATTCAAACCCACACCGCTGTAGGACTCAGCCAACATGGGGTGAACGCTCTTACTGGGTGAGCTAGAGGCCACCCCAAATTGGCGATCCAAATATCAATAATATCGATACCAACATTGGCGTTGATATTGATCAATACCGGTGTAATGAGATTGATACTTTAGTTTTAGTTTCTCTCCAGTATGCACCGCTGCGGTTTCATCAGAGAGGCGACCTGGCTGTCTGTGTCTGTGTCACAGAGCAGAGCAGGCACACTTTGCTCCTCCTCCCCCCTCCTGTGATTTGATGTTGTACCGTCACGTGACTCAGCTGCGCCAGGCAAACAAGCAAGCAAGCAGCCAGGCCCGGCAATGACCAGCAGTACACACACACAAGCAGGACAGAAGAATGGCAGAGAGGAAGAGGCGCGCCGTGTGGCTATATTTTCAGGCCAAGAATGAAACAACGGCAAGCTGTATAATTTGTAAAAAGTCTGTAAGATAAAGTGGTAACGACAAATTTATACAAGCAACTTTTGATTACTTTTCTAAATTTTTTTAGAATTTTTAGTTTTCAACTGTTTAAACCTGGCAGTGTTAACCTTACAGCAGTACTCAGCACTGACTACTGTCAAATTCCTTTTAAAATCCTTCATCACATGAATTAAGATTATAATAATTTAATTTTGAAGAACAGCCAGAGGTTGGGCATTGTCATTTTCAATGTCGATAGCATTTTGACTGCTGGCAAAAAAAAATTGCATTGCATGGTTATGTTGGAACCATTCTCAGATTTTTTGCATGATTTTTTTTTTTTACATTCCCAGCACTGGAGCGTGTTTTTATCCATAGCTGCGTGTTACTTTCCTGAGTCTGAAACTCAGGTAGCAGCACGTATCTCGGCCTGTCTGACTGACATCTCTTCTTGGATGTCCACACACCATCTGAAACTCAACCTCGACAAGACTGAGCTCCTTTTCCTTCCAGGGAAGGGCTCTCTTACCAAGACCTGACTATAACAATTGACAACTCTATAGTAGTCCCCACCAAGACTGCTAGAAACCTGGGTGTGACACTTGACGACCAACTCTCCTTCACTGCTAACATTGCTGCAACCACCCGATCGTGTAGATACATGCTGCATAACATCAGAAGGATACGTCCCCTTCTAACGCAGAAGGCGGCTCAGGTTCTGGTTCAGGCTCTAGTCATCTCACGTCTAGACTACTGCAACTCCCTCCTGATTGGCCTGCCTGCATGTGCCATCCGACCCCTGCAGCTCATTCAGAACGCAGCGGCTCGACTTGTCTTCAACCTCCCCAAGTTCTCTCACACTACACCTCTCCTCCGCTCTCTTCACTGGTTACCAATTGCGGCCCGCATCCGCTTCAAGACACTAGTACTGACGTACAGGGCCACGAACGGATCAGCCCCAGCTTACATCCAGGACATGGTCAAACCATATACCCCAACCCGCCCACTTCATTCTGCATCAGCCAACCTGCTGGCTGCTCCCTCACAGCGAGGGAGAACTAATCACTCAACGAAATCCCGACTGTTCACTGTCCTGGCTCCCAAATGGTGGAACGAGCTCCCCATCGATATCAGGATGGCCGAAAACCTACACATCTTCCGCTGAAGGCTAAAAACGCATCTCTTCCAACTACACCTCGGATAAAAATAAAAAAAAATTCTTGAACTTGCACTTTCGAACCTGCACTTTCATTTGTCTCTTTGTAGCTTTGCCTATTTAAAGCTACTGTATTTGCACTTACTACTTGTGGTCTGGAGTTTGAACCTTCACAGTTGAAAGCACTTAATTGTAAGTCGCTTTGGATAAAAGCGTCAGCTAAATGACATGTAATGTAATGTAATGTACTTTAAACTTTTGAAGTCTGTTTATGTGGAAGTGTTTAAATAATAAGGTGTTAGGGAAAATGCATGTTTTTGGGAAGTACTGAGCACATGACACATGCATGAATGTGACTTGTGATTATATTGCACGAGTTGTGTGAGAGTCTGTACATGGATGTTCCTCTGTCCGCAATATGAACCTATAGCCACTATTTAGCCACTTTATAAGAATTTACCTTATTAATCTTCTTATCTGACAAGAAGGCAAAAATGTGTATTTTCCAAAATGTCCAACTATCCCTTTAAGATTATATGGCAGTGAGATTGTCAGCTACAAGACAGCTGTGGCTGATGAAAGGTCCAACTCTCCATTAGCAGAACTGTACTTGTGTTGACTTTCTTCTGACTTGTCTCTCTGCTAACTCTTGTTCCAGTGAAAGGAGCCTGAGTGGCAGGCACACACACACACACACACACACACACACACACACACACACACACACACACACAGGACATCATGAAAGCTTTTATTGCACACTCCCACTAGTCAGCAATAAAGAGAGTGAATAACTGGCTCTGACCTTTTCAGAAACACTAAATTCCTGAGGCTTGCTTATGCACATGCCCATGTGTGTGTGTGTGTGTGTGTGTGTGTGAGAGAGAGAGAGAGAGAGAGAGAGAGAGAGAGAGAGAGAGAGAGAGAGAGAGAGAGAATAAAAGAAAAGGAAAGAAAGAGAGGACAGAGGTTTCACCAGTGGTGCAGCTATCAGCACCAATACGCATCAAGCCCAAAGCAGCCCAGTCCTGATGTCATGGCTGACCTTTACAAGATCAGACCTGCCACTTCAGTTACAGATCAGTCCAGGAAGAGGCACAGTCACACACACCTCTATCGCATTTTACCCGCATCCCTCCATTCTCTATTTCCCCATACATGTCCCACCTGTTAGTGTGTGTGTGTGTGTGTGTGTGTGTGTGTGTGTGTGTGTGTGTGTGTGTGTGTGTGTGTGTGTGTGTGTGTGTGTGTGTGTGTGTGTGTGTGTGTGTGTGTGTGTCCTTGTTCATGTGTTGACTGTGTTATGTGTTTGTTTGTTTGAAAGCTTTTTGACGAATAAAAAAAGACAAGTAAACCTGTGGGAGCAGCTGGAAGTCCACTTTAAGATTTTGAGGCATAAACAAAAGATCTACTTTAGGGTAACTGCAAGAGAAATCAATGTTAGAACACTTCCATCACATCTGTAGCAAATGATTGTGAGTCTGATTGAATAGAAATATCTGGATTTATATACACTTGTAGTTGAGAACAAGTAGGAATAAAAATACCGTCAAGAGTGGATAAATTGTACACGGCTGCTTTTGCCTTAAACACAGGTGGTACAACACTTTTATCCAACAAACCACTTCGCTCACAACAGCTCAGCAGCTTCAGAGGCACACTGCCTTGAGGTATCTTCCTGGGAGGTTTCTGTGGGTCTGTTGTGTTGACGAGAGAGTATAGTGTATCTGCAACAAGTCAACCGACACTACATAGCCCACGGGGAGGATGAGACAGTGAAGATGTAAAGAGGCGGAAATCAGAGGGAGGAACAAACCCGCAACTTTTCTTCCTCCTGAAAATAGCATGTGTCGAGTGTGTGACGCAGTTGCCTTTGAGATGAGGATACATCCCCACCGAGAGTGAGAGGAGACGGGGGGGTGGGTGCAGTATCAGAGGAAGCTGCAGCTGTGCTCTGCAGCCTAGCTTGTTGACAGGTCATTGCCTCTGCAGGCTCAGAGTTTCACATTGTTTCATCCCCTAATCACAAACATCCTGACAGACCTATTTTATTTTCTCATTTCCAAAAATCTTGTGAGAGAAACAAAGCCTGAATTTCATTTTATCCCTCTTTTAATTCGCTGAGCCCAAAGATTCAGAATCCTATCAGAATCGCAACAGCTAGGTGCCCGGATAGCTCAGTTGGTAGAGCAGGTGCCCATATGTAGAGATTTACTCCTCGACGCAGCGGGCCTGGGTTCAACTCTGACCTGCAGCCCTTTGCTGTATGTCATTCCCCACTCTCTCTCCCCTTTCATTTCTTCAGCTGTCCTGTCAATAAAGGCCTAAAAATGCCCAAAAAATAATTCTTTTATATTATATATTTTTATAATTCTTTAAAAAAAAAGAATCGCAACAGCCAACAAACTTGTAAAGAGCCATGGAAGCAAGGGACCTTGTTAATGATGTAAAAAAAAACAATAGCAATGATTTTCTACAAAGGCCCATTCAAGTGTTAACATGATTGTTGTCTTAAATATGTTTCGAAGAAAAGGGCACTTTCTATGCATTGCTAAAGAAAGCCATAATTCTATGATCTATAAGCAGTTATTTAGATCACTATTACAAGTGATCTACTGATGAGAGTCTACTATTGTCTCCCAAGAGTACATTTATTTGGCATTTCACACCAGCACTCATCACTTAACCAACCACAATAAAGGACATTATCATCCAAGGACCATCTCTCTCCTCCTCCCTCTTTCAGCCATTAGCATAAGCTATGCACAGCAGTGTTTACCGCATATGACATCAGCTGTGATAGCAGTGAAATTGATTGCTATTTCAAGCTCGGTAGTAGCTTCCTGTGGGTAATTTGTGTGACTTTCCAGCAGCTGATTTTGATGAAGTGGTTTCTGTCTGGACCAGGTGACGACAGCTGCAGAATGTAGAATAGCTAACTGGTGACCTGCGAATGATACACTGCCTCGCATCTATACTGTAGATGTGAAGCGCAAAGTTCTGGAAACCAGGGGCCTCATTTATAAAACTGTGCGTAGATTCTATTCTGAAAGATTTCGTGCTCCAAAACGTCAGAATTTTCGTACTCAAAAACAAAATTCTGATTTATAACAGCTTGCAGCGCACACCGGTACGCACTCTTCTCGTTATAAATACGGACGTCCGTTACCTTATGCGGTGCGTTTTTTATGTTCTTCACATAAAATGAGCCAAGGCCAATGAGTTTGAGTTAGAAGAAATAATAAATAGCATAATATTTCTTTGTTATTAAAATTTTGTGTGCTCACATCAACAGATTCTCACTCCCATCTCGTAAAATAGACGTTTGGTCAGGTGCCTTTGTCGTTCATATTGACGCTAAAAGTCTCCTTTAGCGTCCGCTGCATGGTGTGGGAGGAGTCCCTGCCTCTCCCCTTTGCTGGCAGCCCCTCGCCTGGTGCCGCGACCGGCTCTGGGTCGGCTTGGAAAGAACGGGATTGTTGGGTTCAGGAAAACAAAAACTGGGTTGGGTTCGGAAAACGGGGATACCATCAGAGTTCACTAAAACGCAGTCTACAAAACCTTGGGAGCATTACGCACAATCACACGTGTGGTCAAAAGGTTGCGGAAAACTGAGCACATTTTTACGCATGGAAATTCTTTATAAATCCCAACTTTTGCGAGGAATGTTGCGAAGGCAAATTTCACCCTGCTTCACGCAACTTTTTCTTGCGTAACAGGTTTTATAAATGAGGTCCCAGCTCCTTATTGATGGGTGGAGTACCGAAGACCAACCAGTGCTGGGATCTAGTGCTTTTTACTGGTTTTAAAGGATGAAAATTATATCGCTGCTGTTAGGTAAAAACCCTGTATGTCCAAAATCTGTGTTTTTCAGAAAAATAAAAAAAAAAGGCTAGTCTCGCATTGCCAGACCCTCCTCCACAGCACTGTGGAGGAGGGTCTGGCTAGTCACACAACATTCCTGGATGCAAGTTTTTTTTTTTGCAGGATGGTAGGGGAATTCTCATGAATATTCAGTAGGGAACTCATCCCTGATTGGCTAACCCTGACATTCTTACCCTAACCATAACCAATCCCACTCGTCTTGCCTAAACATAACCAATCCCACCAGAGCAGGCAACGAGTACTAGCCATTCAGAGGGAGCGTAGGGCGGGTTCTTCCCCTACCATCCTGCAAATTTTTTTTTCACTTCCTGGATGGGAGAAAAACGTGCTCTGGTTTATTGGCATTTCTTTAAACCAATCACAATCGTCTTGGGCGGTGCTCTGCCAAACAGCCTTGGGAAGGAACTTGTTTTGGTGGAACATGTGTTCAAAAGTAGTTTTAGTCGTGCAACAGAAAACAAGATTGGACAGATAGTCTAGCTAGCTGTCTGGATTTACCCTGCAGAGATCTGAGGAGCAGTTAACCATAGTCCTGGTATTATTCTGGCTTAAATCAGCTTTGTCAGCAGGGGTCGCTCTAAGCTTTACACTTGACTGGGTATCAGTAGCTGACGCCGGTAGCGCAGAAGTAGAAGTCAATACGTGATGAACGAGTTTAAGTGTACATGCTCCTGATCTGAACTGTGTTTTCATATTTCCTACAGGTAAGCTGACTGTAATCAGCACCTGGGTAATAGACATCAGTAGTTTATTTTATTAGAGCTTTAGTTAACAACTGTGACATTAAGAGACATTGAATTTGACCGTGTTACGAGTGTGTAGGTGTGCCACCTCGTGTGTCTAAGATGGCGGACGCCGATAGTAATGACTTTGGTCGCCAAACACAAGCTACTACCTTTCTGTGTGAGCTGTAAGGAGTGAAACACGTTTAGAGACAAATGTGGTTAAGACAGTAGTGAGAACAAACGGTGTGAAACGGGATGAACCGAGTGAATGTTGTAGGAAACTGTTTAACTGTGTGTATTGTTTAGCAGGCCAAGCTAATGCTAATCACTGGTAAATGCTAACGCCACAGCCTACGTCATGAAGGTTAAAGGAGCATTCCGTGATGTTTTGATAAGTGGAGTGTGTGGTAGTCAGTGTTTAAAACTTTAATTGTAATCCATGTGAAAATAATACAGTAACTGGCTGTGGGTCAAATACTAGTTATGTTAGATAATTCAGTCCATAAGCATAATTCATAGAGATTTAAAAACAGTAAAAGCAATGAGACACAAACAGAGTAATAAGACAAGTTCATAGATCATTCAGCCTGGAGTAATGTGGTATTACTGAACTGTTATTTTCATGTTTTTATGTCATTTGGATTTATGCATTACTTACCTGTGTATATATGTTAAAAAGAGTAATTTGACACTAAAAAGCGACAATATTTTTGTAGCTACGGTCACTTGCTAAATACTTACCTGTAGTCCCTGTAAGAGTAAGTAAACATGTATTTGGGTACTTAACATGGGTATTGACACAAAGTAACAGTGGAAGCAATAGTGAGTATGGTACCAAGAGTAGCATGTTTGTTTAGTGTATGAGTTATGTGGATTATAAAGTGTATTGTTATTGATAGTAATTGTGTAAGAGTTATGAAAGTATATGGTATGAACCAGTAGCATAGAAGTCAGTACGTGATGAACGAGTTTAAGTGTACATGCTACAGCTCCTGATCTGAGCTGTGTTTTCATATTTCCTACAGGAAATAAATGTGTTATTCCAAGAGTGAGCGTCGCCTCATTCTTAAAAGTGTAACGTGTGTCTGTGTGTGTGTGTGTGCGTGCGTGCGTGAGTGCGTGCGTGAGCATCCAAATGCATGCATGCGGGCCTAGGAGCAGGTAATTACTGCACTGTGGTGAAACATCATTATTCACTCATCTGCCCACTAGCACCATCTGTCCTGCTGAGCACCACCTCATACACAATCAGCACCACACCAAGGACAACTCCACCCACACACACACCATCCATCTCCTCGAGCACTGGCTTATAGGACACCGCTCATCACTTCACCTTTCTCTCCATCTATCTCTATCACTCTTTTTCCTTACCGTATACTGTCTATTCCTCGTCTACGCATGACGCTAGTAGGCTATTCTGTTGCTCATTAAGTAATTGAATTTGGATTGGTTCTTGCAGAGTTTCATGTATCACTCTGATATATCAAGAGCTAAAGCCATATTTCATGTTGCAGTTTCACCTTTTAGCGTGCATTAGTCCAGATGAGATCATGAACAGTCAGCTTGTAAATTAGCAACGATGCACCCCAGCTGCTGTCGGTTCACTGCAAATAACTTCACGAGAAAATATGCAGTTACAGCAATAAGAAAAAAACAGAAAGCAGTGATAAAAGTAGGCAGAAGCAGCACAGTCAGTTAAGACAAATGAAGAACTCCGACTTTGGGAGCAAAGTGGGCAGGAAGAGGAAAACCACAACTCAAACTCTGCAGGATACTCTTGCATGAATTGAAAATTTGCAGGCTGCAATTAAAACCGTGAGATGACTAAATCTATCCTAATGATGTGCTTTATTATGAGTGTCCATTACTCTCCACTTGCTCCCCATGCTCTAGAGGGAAAAAGAGAACTTTAATAGCAATTTGCAGTAATGCACCATGCCATAATTCTGACTCTGTCTGCTGACTGCATCGATGGCCGGGTGTAATTGCCGTTTTACTCATAGCTGATGGATTAGAACATAAAGTAACAAGAGAGGAACAATCATGTCAAGGAGATGGATGGATGGGCTCATAGGACTGAATGTGTGTGTGTGTGTGTGTGTGTGTGTGTGTGTGTGTGTGTGTGTGTGTGTGTGTGTGTTGGGGGTTGGATAGATAAAGGCATCAAGCTGTAGATTTGGATTGCTTCTGGGAATTCATCCCATTTCCTGACATTCTTCACCCAGTGTCATTCTGATGTACAATGTGAGCAAACATGTAGAGCTCACACACACACAGAGATACAAAGAAACCCTACTTTATAAGAGAAGTCTGAACACTTGACGCATTTTAAAATTTTCCAATTAATGTAGTCATTTTTCAAAGCCAGTGCGGTCAGACAGATCAAGGAGAGATGACATATTTTAAAGTGTGTTTCGTAGGTATTTGAGTGTCTCCCGCTCTTCCATCTCAAAGCCTTGAGCTAAAGGCTAGTCTGCAGCAGAGCTTTTAAGGTTTTTTCCTGTCAAATAAATGTGATTACCAAGGCCTTCCTGCTTTGCTGTTTCCTCGAGGTCAGACGTGGAAAAAACGCTGAGAAAAAACAGTCAATGTAGTCATAAAACTGCCACGCGTTCAAGCATCAAGGCCTTATGAGATGCAATATTCAATTTTGTTTTTTTAGAATAGTCTAGCTGCACAAAGTATTAGTAATAAGACAGCTATGCAGAGGCATTTATCACTGCCAGAAATTATAAAACACTGTAGCAGTTGAAAGAAGGAAAGACCCTGAAAATGACATTAAAAAACATCAAAGTAACTTAATTATTATCTTATTTTTTTAAATAAAGTTTAAATATTCTGCCTCAGAAGTATGCAGTGCTGTATAAGATTTAATCACAGTGCATGCAGGTCATTCCTTCTGGTCAAATTTAACTGAACAATCTACAGGTTGTCTGGACCAAGCCTGTCGATTCCTACTTTGTCTTGATGCACCCCAGACAATTAATGTTAAAAATCTATGGCTAGGTAAATAAATAAGAGGCCAGGGTAAATTAAAACTCTGATGCAATTACACCACCACTTCCAGTTAACCCCCTGGCAATTAACAAGCTGTCAGCTGGGATGGATAGGATGGCGCATGGCAGCGGGGGAATGTGTGTTTGCAAGCATGTGTGCATGTTTATGTGCGTATCCAGCTGGCCATAAAACACCCCAGCACTGATGCAAAACTCAATACGCTTAATTAAACTGCACAGAAACTCTATCAGCATACTGAGAAGAAGCAGCAGGTGCCGCCACAAGTGAAAAGTGTTCTTTCTTAAATGGTCAAAGGTCATGAGTGTTGGTGGTGTCATGATTCTCCAAATCCTCGATTTGATTTTTGATTCTAAGGTCACGGTTCGATTCGATTTTTAGACTAGACATTTATGCAATATAATATCTGACCTTTGTTCGCAATGTACCACACTACATTGTCAAATTTAAAACATTTATTAACAACATAATGTAACAATAACTTATATCTTCAGACAATGCCAAGGGAGGGCAGACGCTCCGCAGCACAGCGGTCTTAGCAGCTGAGCAGACAGAGAGCAGAGAGGGCGACTGGGCAGTCCTGCTCTCTCTAATTATTATTATAAGCTGCTCTGTTTAGGCTACAAAACATGCATGCAGGCTGAAATTCAACGTGCGGTTTTGTCAGGATTAAGCTATAAGCAGAAGGAAACTCTGCTAGCTGCTAGGCTAATGTGCAATGGTAAACACAGAGAATATGGTACATGCACATAGCAGAGCTTGCAAACTATAGCTTTTTTGTTGACAACGCAAACATTGTCAACATAACTTACTGGAAATCCAAAATACTTTCACACCGGCGACTTCAGTGAAAGAGGAGGGGGCTCAAGTTCTGTCGATGGGTCTCCTGCATCTGCAGTTGCCATCCTACCTTTTGACTGGCTGTAATGTTGACTCGCAGCACTTCAACACGTGTGTTTTTTTTCCACTTGGCAGAACATGAAATGGGGGCGTGCAAGGCGACGTGGGTGGGCGCAGTCCCGCGGGTCTGCTCGCGTTCATTATGCTTAGTTTAATAACTCTGGATTCGGCTACTAGTGAATGTTTAAAAATGTTAAAAATGTTTAAAACGTGACATTTAAACAGGACCCTTTAAGTGTTCGGGCTGGTAAGTTGATGTACCCAAAAAAAATTATCCGCTGAAAATATAGAAGTTTCTTTCGCCATGTAAAGTCTATGGGAAAAGTCTTTCTGGGTCAGAGGGGTGCAGTTCCACCATTGGCCGCTAAGCCCATGGTTGCATTACAGTAAGACATGCCGCTGTTCCTGGGGGCTTGGGTGGCTGCTTGACAAGCCAACTGGATGTGACGTGGGGGCGTGGCAGCATCGACTATTCCATTTTTTAATTCGAAATTCGAGATTGTGACTTAATTTCGGTGACACCTTTAGTGTTGATATATGAATATGTCTGACAGCAGCCTGATAGAAATACACACTTTGAATTAGTCAAATGCTGGCTTTGGAAATGGCAAGAAGAAAGATTGAATGGAACTAAGATAGAAACAATCATGAGTGCAGATTCAACTCGAGCCAAGGATGAGTTAGAATCATACAATTGCTCCGGCAATAGTCTTTTGCAATACGTCAAAGGCTGCAGCTCTTTGGCTAGAGAAAGGGAAAGAATGAGATAAAAAAAGAGTGAAATAAAGAGAGATGAGAGCAAGGTCTTCGCTTCAGACACCCTGCAGTTTGTGTGTGTGTGTGTGTGTGTGTGTGTGTGTGTGTGTGTGTGTGTGTGTGTGTGTGTGTGTGATTTTACACCCATCCCTGGGGCCTAGCTTTAAGGAGCCATTAAAAGCCAGATACGAGCCAGGCTGACCTCCTTGCACTCCTAACGATTTTTGATGCCAGTGGAAAAAAAGCAAAACATATCATCCCCCCTCACAGCCATATTGCTATCATAGCACTTTAATGAAAAAGAATGCAGGGTACTGTCCCAGAGGTCCCAGACAGATAGAAAGGTTAGAGTCTAGAGTTTAAGGGGAATTAGAGAGAGCGAAAGGCTCACAGGACATGGATGATGACATAGGACAACATCAGCTTCCTTAGGGAAGTCCTAGACAATATCTGACCTCCTCGGGCCAACGTTAAACATCGTCCAAACTAATGTCAAATGCCATTCGACACACATGCACGCACTGTGTGTATGTGCACACATTCACATGCAATCAATCATGAGCACTGCCACGCGGGGAGTAGCAGATCAATCGTGAATCCAGTGCAAGCACGAGCTATTTGCAGAACTCTCTCCTTCAAGAAGATAGGCAAACACGAAAGGTATGTCCTCCTTTGTAATGTGTGTGCAGATGTACGCACACATACACACACAAACACACACAAACACACATGCTCGAAACCTTCTCCCGTCCAATCAACGCAAAGCTAATTACTGTATTTCACTGGTGTTATTCCAGCGTGGAAGTAGCTCGCCTGTTGATGGCGTCTACGCTTAAATTACTGCTTTAATTACTGATGCTAATGTTTTCCCTGCTATTAAACATTTATGCAAAGTGGCATCCGGAGATGTTCAATCCTTATCTTCGTGGCTCCCCAGGGGTCTGCGGGGATGTAGGGGGAGTGGTGAGGAGGCCAGGGACTGAGGTGGGAAAGTGCCGTCGCTGCACTTCCACCCGCTCCTCCGCGGTAGTTCGTTGTAAAACACCAGTGCTGGCCTTTGGCTTCAGGCCCGGGGAGAGAAACATGACTTTACTGCAGCTGGAACAAGTGTGCACCCTCGCAAGCATATATATGCCCTCAGTGCTCCTGAGGGAATTAGACACACAGGGTGGGAGAGCAGAAAGGTTCCGTGGGGTGCTTGGCTTCAGCTGAAGGCAGGAAGATAAAGGGCAAAGAGAAAACGTGAGGTGGGAGGTGGACGAGGAAGAGGAAGTAGAAAAGTACTTATGGTACATTAGAAAGAAGTCATGTGAAACAGGCTGAGAGGAAATAAAGAGGAGAGAGGGAAGAAAAGCACAGAGAGATAGTGAGAGAAACAAAACATGATTACAGCAAGCCTGCTATTAGCACAGTAAATGTTAAGAGTTTTACAGACAACGTATCTTGACCCTAGGTCTCCCATAGTGATAGTCTAACTAAATCAATAACTCTAGGCTTCAATTACTGTCCCCTACTGTTCACTAAACGCATCCCCTTCCCTCTGTCTCTGCGTAAGGAATGCAGACAACTCATTTTCCAGGGTGACATTGTAGCTGAGTGACAACACCAAGCAAACCAAAACCAAGCAAAAGAGTGCTGTGGCAAGTTTGACAAACTTGATAAATGCATGCAGACACTTACATTCATTAGATATCTTCAAACATAGTTTGCAATATATTACTCCTTCCTGTGAAAACGAAAAACAGCCGATGTCTTGATGTGAATGAAATATGAGAACTCCCCCTGGACAAAGTACTTGCAGGGTTATCTTTACAAAAGAGTTGACACAAACTATTAAAAACAACAAAAGCGTTGAATTCACCAGTGCCCTCACAATAACCTCTCTATTGTTTCATTTTATTGTGCCCATGAGGTATCTTCTGTATGTGTTTACACAGCAGAGGAAACCTGCAAGTGGATCCTTCATGATCTGTTTGTGTTTGAAGGGTTGGTGAGCTGTAATTAAACCAGTGTCGTCTTCTTCACACATTATAGGAGCATTGACCCGCAAAACATAAGCAATTTACCCCATCCTTCTCTCCCCTGCTCGCTTTTAGCATGGTCTTTCTCTCTCTCTCTCACACACGCACGCACGCACACACACACTCAGAGTGTCATATGATATCTATTTGCTTTCAAAGTTGGACTGCAGGATGATTATCATTTTAGTCAAAGTCCTGTGAATAAATGCTATATGGATTAGCCAGATAGATAGATAGATAGATAGATATATATATATATATATATATATATATACAGATAGACAAAACAAACTAAATGTATTAAAGATGCATGAGAAGCATGTTTTACTAGCAGTTGATGGGTCCACCACTAAAATATCTCAACTATATGGATTACCATGAAAATGTACAGACATCCGCATGTCCCCCTCAGGATGAATTGTAATAACTCTGGTTATCCCTTAGCCTTTCATCTAGTGCCGTTGGTTATAGTTAGGGCAGGCTCAGGTTTGCTTTGGACCAGCCCTTAGTTATGCTGCTAGGTTTAGACTGCCGGGGGACTTCCTATGACACACGAAGCTCCTCTCTCTTTCCATCTGTGTGCATTCATGTCCCATTAATGCATGTTACTTAGCTTATTCCCTGGAGTCCTTGTGCTTTCTAGCTTTGCAGATTTCCTTGGATTGTGGTGGCATCCGGATTGTGGCTGCAGCTGCTGCAGTGGTCCTGCCCAACGCCCACTGCTACTACTACTATTATTACATTTAGCTATAGTTCTATTATCTTAACTGTTAATATAATTTCCACTGTTCATCGTGTCATTGTTATGGTTCTGTGGAATGGATCCATAAGCAGACACTGGGCAGATGTGAGAGGTTCCCAGTACACAATGGAGAGCTGAAGTACACTGTGTTCCAGAACACGGCTCTGAGCAAGCAAGCAGCGTCTTAAACACAGGTGTCGGAGTCGAGTAAGGCAGAGACAGAAATGTTAGCCACAGGTCAAAAACACTTGGCAAAACTTTCACTAGGACCTGGCCGTAGCATTGGTTACCACTGAAGGTGAACTGACGAACTGGCGAGTAGTGGATGAAAAGCCGGTGTATTTCACTGGGTGAGTTAATTACTGGAACGAGCCACAGGTGTGAGACACTGCAGGTGGTAATCAACCAGGGGAGAGGGAGCCAGAGTGACACGCCCACAATCACACACAGAGCCAGCAGGGAAGGTGAAACATGGGGAAAGGGGAGGTGGCAAGGCCAAATCATGACAGTCATTTCATTATAGCCTACCCCCTGATCATTATGAGTAATATTTCTGTATTTACTATATTTTAGTTAGGTATTCTCTCTCTCTCTCTCTTTCTCCCCCCAACCAGTTGAAGCAGATGGCCACCCACCAAGAGCCAGGTTCTGTCTGAGGTTTCTGCTTGTTAAAAGTTTTGCTGCAATAAGTGCAATTGCTCTTTGGGGAATTGTTGGGTCTCTGTAAATTATGGTGTGGTCTAGACCTACTCTAATCCGTAAAGTGTCCTGAGATAACGTCTGTTATGATTTGACATTATAAATAAAATTGAATTGAAATAGAATTGAATCACTAGGTCAAAATGTCATTTGTCCAATACTTTGGTTTATAACCAAATACCTGCATAACTAATGTCATCCCCATCAGCTTCAACTGTCCTTTACTGCAGCTTTAATGCTTGAGTGCTAATTAGCAAATGTTAGCATGCTAACAAGCTAAACTAAGATGGTGAACATGGTAAACAGTATGCAAATTTGTATTTACTAGGTGTGCGAAACCATGAAAATGCAAATTTGCAAAATGGTTTACATGTTAGCACTGTCATTGTGAGCATGTTGGCATGTTGACTTTCTAGCATTTAGCCTCAAAGAACCACTAGCATGGCTACAGAGACTTGTGTTGCTGCAGACTGGGTCCAGAAAGATTGCAAGGATACGTTACACATATTCACCTATAGGGAAAAGAGACAGATTGAAGGGAAATAACAGAAAGAAGTGGAGTGTTTTTCAGCCGTTGTGAATTACACAGGTTGTGTATACATGTGTACACAATATGTTAAAGTAAGCATTACAAAGTAAAATAAAGCCTGAAGGAGCCCATTCAATCTGTGCATGTTTATTAGCTTGTGCTGAACGTCCACCACCAGCCATGTCAATGTAACAGCACCACTTACTGTCATTATTTTTGATGTATAACAGTAAATTAGTAGCTCTCATCTAAAATCTAAACATATCAGGCAGCAGAATTGGAATTAATGTTCAACTCAATGTGAAGTTAAATTTTGACATTACAGTTTTTTCCAACTGCTTAGACACAGTTTCAAAACTATGTCTCCTTTTTTCAAAACTCTACACACAATTCCCAAAACTGCACACACAAAATGCAAAATGCCTCACATCTCCTTCAAAATGAAACACTGCATTCAAAATACCATGAACACATCTGATGAGGCATTTGCATCAAATGGCAAACACTTTTTTCATAATAGTAAATGTTTGGATATACCATGTACACACTGTTGTTCTAAATCTACAGCTCTTTTGTCTTTCATAGGCCTATATCTACAATTACAACGTTCTAGAGAGAAAGTAATCTGCTGAGAGGGGTTGAAAAGGCTTTGCACTTTGTGCAAAACAAAGTCTGATTGATTTGAAATGCTGAAATAGTCATTAGATAGTTGCATGCAGTATGGACGCCATTGTAAAGCTACTAAAGATGGGCTTCTCTCATGGCCAATCCGTGGTTGATCACATGATGAATAAGTGTGGCTCTGATCTCATCAGAGATGGCTCTCCTTCGTCTTCTTCCCTCCTCCTCCTCCTCCTTGTTGTCGTCCCCTGTCTCCATAGACAGTATATAAACTGGACCAACAGATCCTGTGTCTCTGGACGGAGACCAGTGAAGGCCGTTAGAAGCACTTTTCCGGTGATGGCTGAGCGTTACTGAGCAGCCTCCAACTGAGCTTGAAGACGTAGATGTGACGTGAGCAACCTGTCTGAAAGTTGGAAGTCTTCTGGTAGCTGTGCCAAGAGAAATCTCAATCATTCCCAATCTAGCAGAGACGGAGAGCGTAGGTATATGTAAAGATAACATAGACACAGGCTAATTATTGATCACTAAAATTATATAACATTAGTAATTAAACTTAAACAGCTAATGTAAGTCCAAACTGCCTGTGAGCTTCTCCTGTACTATACGGTAATTCCTCTACTATGAGACAGTAAGCCTCGTGGTTATGACCCAAGCCTATTTTTATAAAAACGTCTGCTACGGAGCCATAACGTGAGCTACAAGGTAATGGAGCCTTTTATACATGGTAAATAAGTGTAGCATTTTGATTGGTTGTGTTTAGAAAAGGAAAGCAAGTCACTTCCTGTTAGATTTCTGTGTCTTAGGTAGAGAATTGTGTGTAGTGTTTTGAAAAAAGTGTTTTATGTGAGTGAAAGGCTGAGAAATAGCTTATGGTTTTGGAGATTTGCTGTGTAGTTTTGCACTTTGAGTGAGAGGTTTCAAAAATCATGTGACATGAAAAGATTTTGTGTGTAAGCAGTTGAAAAAACTGTAATATTCAGGATTTGTAACTTTAATTAGGAGTCTTACCGTATGATTATGAAATAATTTAAATATAGCCTATACCGTTTCCAGTGTTTTATTCCACTCACCACAGGGAGGACGTGAGCATGCATCTACGCTATATGGTCGCATAATAGATAATATTATTCAACTTTGTGTGTGTATTCATTGAATGGTCATTTCAGACCTGACAAAAACTGAGAATTGAGCTGACAGAAAAGAAAATCTATTTTGTGTTGGACTAGAACAAAGTTTGTTTTCACTGGCATAGCCAGCGTCCTACCTGCCTATATCCGTTCCTTCTTCCCAAAATAATACATGTGGACGTCCAGCGACACAACGAGGGAATTATCCAGTCCAGTCTAGTCCAATCCTGTCTTGCGCAGCTTGGCAAAGGGTTCACAGACTTCTCAGCTCTGCACAGCTTGGCAAACAACGCCTTGCAACAATGCTTTATTCTGACCCAGTGCTGGGATGAATTTTTGCATCAGATGAGAAGAATTGCAAGCACAAATTTCTATTTACTATAGCAGCTTTCTGTTCTTCTCAGCTGCATGCATTTGTAGCCACTTGTAAGTGCAGGCATTTGTGCATATATGTGGTCAGAAAGTATAGTAAAGAAAATATATTTTAGGCAAGGCTGTTAAGAATGATAGTTTATCATTACTACATTTCTATTTTCTTTATTGGATTTTACTTGTGTCACTGTTTAACTGCCTACTCCCATCAATTACCCCCCAGTTATGATTAAATTGGATTGTGGCTGTGATATTGCATTATGTCCAAGTGTTGTTTCATGTTGTGTCATTGAATGACTGGTGATCCTCCGCAGTCCTCAGTTAGCCACTTATGAGTCTGCACGGACACTCCAGTCCAGTCAGTTGAGACACGGATCACTGAGAAAAGGGGGAGCGAGACAGAAATAACTTACGCCAGTGGTACATGATCAGAATATTTCTGTCCTTTCCTGTCAACTGATTCTAAGTAATCAATGAGGTTGATTTCTGATGAATCCATTTGCATCAGTGGGCTGTAAATTTTGGGGTTTCTTTTGTGCGCGCACTTTCTTATTAGTATGCACTATAATTGTAAGTCTGTGGAAGTTCTTCTGTAAGTAGATATATTGTGAGAAATCAAGTGTATAGGATGAAAAAGGGGCATATTAAGTGATTTTCTTTCTTAGTTAGTCAGAAAAAAGATTATTCAGAAAGGCCTCAGTGCATTAGCCTCTTCTAAATCTCTCCACTGGTACTCATTACATTTCAGCTGCAAACATATAGACACACACACACACACACACACACACACACACACACACAATTGTGTTTGTATTTACCATATATTTCTGAGCACAGCGTTTTGATTTCCCTTGTTATTTCAATAATTCAAAAGTTTACCAAAACATACCGAAATAAAGTCTGGGATCTAGGGCCTTCATAGAGGGAATACAGAACTGTTTTCAAATTTCAGATTGTATAAACACAGTTCTGTAAGAGGATAAGAAGTGTATTTCTAAAGATATCTTCTACACAGTGTTCATCAAAATGTGTCAAATCTATTTCAGAGGACATTTTTGCAGAGTGTACCCACACACATTGCTGTACGGTATCCAGCTATACCCCACAGCCCACTGAAACAGTATAGATGGAATCAAGTCTGTTATCCCCCTCCCTATTCAGGAGTTATACAACTGACCTTAACTAATGATTTCTGGTAACCCCAGGTAAATGTCACCAGGGGAATGGACTTCTTTTACTGGCAGCCAGATCCATATGTGTGTCAAATGTCAGGAAAGGTACAGACGTTGGCATACATGTACGTGTGTGTGTGTGTGTGTGTGTGTGTGTGTGTGTGTGTGTGTGTGTGTGTGTGTGTGTGTGTGTGTGTGTGTGTGTGTGTGTGTGTGTGTGTGTTCTGTCAGACAGTGACCTCCTGCAGCCCTGAGCTGAAAGCGCATCCTCAGCAGAACCGCAAAACGGCGTGAGAAGCCGAGTCTGCAGAATGCTCATAGTTTACACACACATACAGGCTCAAGATTTAGAGCATTAAATAACACACACACACAGGCGTACACATGCCCGCCTGCGTACACACAAAATACAACATTCATACTGCAGAGTGCCTATGTTTTACCCTTTCTCAGCAACATTTACCTCTGCTTTATTTCAGGTGATAAAGCCCACTGATATAACTCAAGGGGACCGACAGTAGGACAGCATGTAAATGCAGCCATGAAAATTAAAACTTCTGCAGAATTTCAACTGCCCCCATAAGAATCAAGGTGCTCTGCAACAAGGAGATATATAACTACTGCTCTTCTCAGTCAGCCTATGCCAGCTTGGTTATGCAAAATGCATGCAAATGGGCGGTAGTTATTTAAAAAAAGAGTGCTAATTGAGTATTAACACTTTGAACAACCGCTGTTGACTCATCGTTTTGACTTTGATTATGATGAAATGTAATGATGCATTTGTGGTTGATGCAGAATCATCAAATACTCTTTATGAGAATTGGCCCCAATGGTTCAAGATGACTAATTTAATGTATATTCCTTTTTAAAATTGTAATGTCTTAGTGGGACTGTGGTGGAATTTCCAGCTTAAGAACTCATGCTATGTAATGGCGTTTTTCCATAACATGGTACCTGGTCGATTCGCCTCGACTCTACTCGCCATTTTTGGTTTTCCATTACAATAAAAAGTCCCTGGTATCTGCCACTGGATACTTTTTTTAGTATAACCTCTGTCGAGGTTTCAAGCGAGCTGAGGCGATACCAAAAGGTGACGTGAAAACCTGCAGACTACTGATTGGTCAGAGAGAATCGTCACTAATCACTGCGTCATCATTGCTAGCGACAGACGGGGGTGTCCTGAACAAACCCGCCATTTTTAAATAGTTTAGCCAGCTGTGTTTTTTTTGCTGCCTCCAGCTTCTTATGAAACTAAATTTGTCTTCTGGCAAACAGCCACATGCCGATTGCCATATATGTTGTATTAAATATCTCCAGATCAATACAGTGTGGATACTTACTTTTTTTTGTGTAGAAGCAGAGAAATGTGCCATTTTCACAAGGTGCTCTGACAATTGTAGGCCATCCAGAAGCTTTTTTAATCCATCACGGAATTATCACATTCTGTCTGTGCTGAGGTATTTGGGTTAAGCATCTGTGTTTATGGCACCCACAATATCTTAGTTTTCATTGAAGGTTCAGCTAAACATAACGCCTCCAGCATGAGTTTAAATACACCTTCATGAAGAGAGGAACTTCACAAGTTGGGATGGCACCACACTGTACTATGTAATCCTAATTTCTTATTTTAATTGATATTTCATTAAATGCTTCTGTGTAAGTCATCAGAGGTCAAAGCATTTTGGTATGGAACATATGACTTTGGCCATTTGCATGCAGCGTGTGAGGTTCAGGTGTCTCGAGGACTCATTGTTTGTTTCCTGCAGCATATGTCACTTTGCCAACTGGAAAATGTAAAACCATGCAGCCGATGAGCTCATAAAAGCCCGCTCCCACAGGTGTTCTATAAAGTTGTTGTTGCAGAGGCTGAGTGTTTTATACCAGGAAGTAACCTTCCATCAAGACACTAACAGTCCCGCTGAGATTCACAAGGACAAGGAGGGCACCAGAGGAGCCAATAAACGCTGTCTTATCTTCAGGTGAATGCTCGAATAAAATCTGCTCGGCTGCATAGATTTTGTGATTTCATGAGGTCATGACCTGTGTGTTTGCACCTTTAAAAAGTGGTTATATATCCCAGATTGGTGATAGGGTCCTATTTTTAAAGTACCTAATTATCTGAGCAGATTATGAGGGGCTTTGTAAGACATCCATATTTCACTGTAACCCCTGGCTACAGGATTTATTAAATCAACCACTCAGTCACATAATGACACAGCCCAATAAAGCTTATCAAGCCCATTTAATACACGGACCAGCAGGAGGTGTAACTAGCAGATTCTGTCTTATCCTTCTGACACCCTCTAACCTCGTGGCTGACCTGCTGCATAATGAGAGAGGACAGTTTAACAACGGGAGACTGCCCTGCCATGGTGACCACATGACATCACCAGTTTTATTTAGAGCAATTCATCGGTCACATTTATAGAGGGAGGAATTAAACGTGACACTCACTTTAAATCCTGATTTTTAACTAAAGGTTGGAGAGTGAACTGGGTGGAAAAGGAGTCTCCAGATGGGATGAAGGTTTTAACATTTGACAATTTAGTGATGGCAATGGATACATTTCTGGAGGAAATGTATCCCATGTTCCCCTCAGCTCTATGAAACGTTTAAGAGACTTGAAACTATGTTTCCTTCATGGAGACCAAAACAGAGAGTGAACATTGCACTTAAAAACAACTCAATATGACTCAAAATGACTGCTAATGTGACTCAGTGTCTGCTGAATGTGTAAACAGTGAACGTTTTGCTAACACAGTAGCCATATCAAATTTAGCTTCACGGGCAATACTTGTTAGTAGATTACATTTAATCATTGGTCTTTAACTGGGATTTAAGACAAATATAGCTGGCCTTATCCTTCAAAATGACTTTTTGTCCAGTGTCATTGCATTCAAAGTTTGTATTCAAAGTTCAAATTCAAAAACAAAGATGTCCTTGGTTAACTTTTAGATTGCTGCCATTAAACCATTCAATTACCAAATGCTAAAATGTTAATGTTTCTCCTTCCTCTGATATGAAAATAGGCACTCCCATAAAAGGATATGTGCTTAGGCAGGAGGGATTCATCTCCTGTGGAAAATGGCCTCGTATTCTTTAATTCATCTGTCAGACTAATTGTCTACCAAGACAGCCAGGAGCATAATGCATCAAACAATGTTGTCCCGGCACAACATTAGTTTGGTAAGTCCAACAGAGAAAGCAAAATAAAAGTCACAATTCACATTGATAGCGATATCAATTGTGTCCTTCCCAAAATGTAAAGCTCATTTGCGGGAGATTACAGTTGCAGTGCATGTTGTTTTATCACCGGGGTTGTTAAGATGAAAACAAGAAAAAAAAGAAAATATTACATCTGACAATCATCAGTCTTTCAGTGAAAGCTAATCTAATAGAGTCTGAAGACAAATGTGTTTGTGAATAAAACTAGTTAAGCCTAACACACAAGATGAAAACTCTTCTTTTATTTTGAAGGTGGCCATTATATCACAAAAACTTGCATCAATGTTTGTGCCAAAATGAGAGGTTTTGTTTCTCAGTTGATGAGTGCTCCATCCAAGTGCTACTTTAGCATCTGCATTGCCCCCCCATTACACACCGCACAGACATGCACACAAACACTCGCACACACAAATTGCATCCAGAAAATTACATCACTTCCCTGCCGTTGTCTGAAAATTACATCTGTCCCTCACCATTCCACCAATCACTCCCCAGGTCTCTTTTTTCCCCTCTCTGTTCCTCTCTTTCACCTTGCCTCACTATTTTAGGCTTTTCCTTCCACTTTAACTCGGCCCTAAATTGCCAGGCCTGAATTGCTCTATGAACAGCGTGGGGTGGACAGCCCGGCAGGAGGTGTGTGTGAATGTGTGAGTCTCTGTGTTATCACCATCTCTTTTCATTTTCCTCTCCAAGTGGTGCTGTCAGGAGCCAAACAAGATATCACTCTGCCCGCTCCCTGACAGAAAGACAACACAACATAGAGGAAATGGAATAAAAAATAAGGACAAAAGGTAAACAAAATGGTTGCCTTCCAGACTCCGGTACCTCTGCTGTACCCTAACTAATCCAACGGTTCTTTGTTCCTTAATCCCATCAGCCACCGGGGCCCTGCGTGGCTCTCTGGGTACAGATAATGGCACCATGCTGTGTGTCTTGATGAAGTTCAGGACCTTATTAAAGAGAATTTGCATGCATGTGTAAATGCAGGCACACACAAAAGAAAAGCGACCTCCTGATCCTGCAAAGGTTTAACCTTTCTCAACATGATTCTGTAATTGTACATTTCCAATTTTGCCAGTATCCATAACAGAAACTTTCCTTCTCAGTTTGGTTTCACTCTTTGTCCACGGATATATTTGCTACGCTCAAATAACCTGCCTTGTCTTTATTTCAAGGTAACTTTCTAAATATGACAACCTCTGACTTTTAACGGTTGTGGTGCGTATTTATTGCTTAAATAAACCAGCGGTCAAGGAGGAAGTCACTGCCAACACTGTGAATCAGTGTGTTAAGTCCTTCCTGCAGCCTCACACCACACAAACAGCCATATGCATTAAAGGCACCAACTCCATCAACTGTAAATCTAAAGCCACCTACAGTCGTGCTGAGAGGTGAATCAGGCGCAGCCTTTCTCCAATTATAAAGCATGTCATCTTGCTCAGTCTCGTTTGTCAGGGTAGGAAGCTCGGTCATAAAAGTATGTGATTTAAGCCGATTGCTAGTGAGAATCTGGGCTTGTAACAGCTTCCATTCAGCAACAGGGAAGGCTAAATGAGGGCCAAATGATGCACAAGCGGATTCACAGAGCCTTGTCTCACTTAGGAGCCAACACGGAGAGAGTGTATTTTGAGTGAGCAAGCATTGTCCAATATAAATACCTCACAAAGAACATGCCTGCATTCATTGTTTTGATAAAGAATAGCATAAACCGGCAAGCTGGTGCCTTTAATGAACGTACAGTACAGCCTGTACAGACGCTGCTGTAAAGTATTCTGCGCTGCCCTGTTCCGAGAAGTTATAAAAAAGCCATTGCAAGTAAAGCATGATAGGTTTGTCACAGAGGCAGCAGTGTTGGCATGTGTATTTTGGGAACAATGGGTTTGGAGACCTCCGAGTGCCACCAGGAGGTTAGAAAATCAGGAGCTGTGGTGTAATTTCATGCTCAGAGTAAATAAAAACATTTCTGAAATCAGCAACACCATCTACTAATGTTTGTGACTTGGCATCTAGCGCACTATTTGTAGATGAGCAAATAGTCGCCATGCAACATCCCTGGAATAGTAAGAGCCATTGAACAAGCTCTTCTCTTCTACTCTGTGTTTATAGGCACGCAAAAAGCCTGGTGCTGGGGTGATCACATAAAAGTCCGGGGACATTTGTAATGACCCTGAGAGTATTCTGGTCATGTATTCAAATATAAACTCCTTTCATCCTCCTATTTTCTGCCAACTTACAAATACATACATAGGCCTACACACACACACACACACACACACATACACACACACACAGATGTGTAAGCGTGTGCTTTCACCGCAGCCGTCCGAAGCGACATCCATCTCTGTAACTCAGCATGCAGAGGTTACATTAGGGGCAACCTGCTCATTACTCCAAGTGTTGTTAGCCAACGAACGCACACACCAATTCATCAGGACACACCAATTTGTCAGAGCCAATCACTCCTGGTTGTTAGCAGAGTACTTCAAGTCTGGGAGTTAGTTAACTCTACAGTGTACGCTTTACATGTGTGTGTTTTTTTATTTCATGTGAGATGGGGGAAAAAACACCAATCTGTTTACATCTGCAGTCCACCGCTTGTACCATTGTCCATCTGTAATTCTATCTGCCTGTGCCTGGCCATTTCTAGCGGCCCGTCGTCTCCCCGCAGCAGACGATGTGTGTGCGTACGTGCAGACTGCCTAATCTGTTGCTGCAGAGCTACGGCTGGGGGACTGCAGAGGATATCCTTTATCAGACTGATTAGAGAGGAGTAGAGGAGCGATGGACGGTGGGAGGGAGAAAAGAAGGATAGGAGGGGGGTAGAGCCTTCTCAGGTAAACACACCCCAGGCACTGTTTGATCCCAACATTTAAACACATGCACGCTCAAAGCCGCAATCCAATTATTCACCACGAAATGCTGCTTTCAACAAGCTCTAACCCCATTTAGGAGGTCTCTTCACCCAAAGGATCCTTTTTAATAAACAGCAGCAAACAAGTGTTGACCAAAAGGCAGCAAACCACTGCTCTGCGCTTTCTCTTTTAACTACTTAATTAATCAAGTACTTTGGCTATAATGACCCGAAGTCCATTCTTCAAAGTAACTATTTACAAGTGAAAGTGTAAAAGAGAGGACTAACTTGGGAAGCTTGAAGAGAGACCTAGGGATATTGTAGCAAATAAACACTGCAGCTTGCTAGTCTTTTGTATAATGATGATATGGAGTGTGAGGAAATGCACTTCAGCTGCCCAGGTGCTCACCCACCTACAATAACATGCTAACATCATAATCACAATTCACACGAGCGTCCGACTCGATGTAAAAATAATTCATTTTAACCTCCCTCTTTTTCATGTGAATAAATAGCATCCATTGAGACCAGACCAGAGGGAGAGCCAGCTCTCATTTCCATAAACACTTAGTGTTCAATACACAGAGAGCGCGCAGGCTGAAGTAGATTGACTCTCATGTACCCATCCTATTAAACATTTATTAAACATAGTTAAAGCAGAGATTGGGTCTCATTGTAAGAAAACACAGTTAAAAAGCCATACAGAGAAACTGGAATAGACATTTAAAAAATAAAGATAGCAAGTGCATTTTCGAAAAGTGGAGGGAATTGAATTGATATGTTGACAAGTAGTAAATAACAGTAGTGCTCAGACCTCTCCATTTTCCTCTCTATATTTTTTCCTTTTATGCCCTTTGCTCGCCAACAGCTTTCCTGTAAACCATGAAACCAGGGCCAGAGGCCAGTCATCATCCTGTCGTGAGCACCGATAACTTCCGTACTGCTTCCTTGTTGGGGTGGGAAGGGTCAAGAAGTCACCTGAGTCAGAAACGGAGAGGAAGCTGTATAGCTGGAGCTGTGCTATATTGATGGCATTGACATATGTTGCAGACTGTGATTTGAATTCTCAAATCCTCATTATAGCCTGAGCCTGTCTGAAGACAGCATTATTAACATAGTGAGAGGCACACATGCCCCCATGAATACTAAAGTGAAGGATTTGCTCCCAAATCGATTAGGAAAATATGTACTCTGCATCAGTATGAGTTTGAGAACTTGGCATTATTGAAGTTAAGTCAGTGTTTTTCACCTACTAAGCACATTAGCAAAAATGTTAAACTCAAGGTTAACATATTCATAGTGAATAGTCAATGGTTTATCAGCGTAATTTCTTTGTGATCAGTCTTTTTTTTTTTATTTATCTCATGGCCTGTCAAAGATCACGATTTTACAGCAAATGATGATCTGGACGTGACTTCCAGAATTTGAGTCAGCAAAGTTTTACTCATCGCTATCTAATTTACAAAAGAAGACATTATTCATGCACACGCACTCATTCATACACACACACACACACACACACACACACACACACACACACCCCTGATCTCCTGCTTTGGCTTGCCCTCGCTCTTCTCACTGTTTGCAAACAGAGCTGCCCTAGAAGCCTCTGGCTGGCCTCTCCACTGCTAATCAGAGCTCACACACACTGGCCTTTCTAATGCTGCTGTCACAAACACGAGTGCAGTATCCAATGTTAAAACAGACAATAAGCTTTCTGAAAATTGTTTGTTAAAAATGTGGTCAACAGGCTGTCATGTGCCATTGTTTTATATTGTAGAGTTTAGTCTTTTGTCCAGGGCTGTAACGTACAGTATATGGCACTGTAGATGGTGTTTTTAAGGAGTCATGTAAAAAACCCACTGTTAAAGCAATAGTGTAACATTTAGGGAAATAGGCGTATTCACTTTCTTACCAAGAGTTAGATGAGAAATTTGATACAACACTTATATCGTGCCAGTAAATGCTGCAGCCAGGTAACAGTTAGCTTAGCTTTGCATAAAGACTGGAAACAGAGGGAAACAGCTAGCCTAGCTCTTTCTGAAGTTAACTAAATATGCCTACGAGCACCTCTTAAATTCACTTACTAACATCTTGTTTGTTTATTTCACATAAAGGCCTTCCTAAAGTCTTAGTATCACCATGAGGTTGGAGGGCAGCCAGTGGAGAATGAAGTCAATGCTCCTAGCAAAGAGATAAGCCCTGTAAAACAGCAATGTGTGGTCTTTACAGCAAACAGATCAATCTAGGCTTATATTTATTGCTTGGACATGAGTCTGGCACAGTGTTGCCAACTCTTTCTGATGAAAGTAGCTTGCACTAGCTCCAAAAGTCGCTATAAGTCACCAGATGATGCCATACGCTCATTTGCATATTGGTGACGCCATCGCGTATCATTTCCATAAAGCTTAGTGGTTGTGTCTGCTGCTCACGGTTCTGCTGTTGGCAGAAAAACTGTGGACTCTGAGCAGTATGCATGGAAATGAATTACATGTATTAATATATATTTAAATGTAATATATATATTTTTTTTTTTTTTTTTCCTGTCCCACTTTTCTGAATTTGCTAAATTTGTCGCTAACCGCTTTTTAGAAATAAAGTCACTAAGAGGGTCTAAAAAGTCACTAAATCTAGTGAGAATGTTGTCAATGTTGTGGCATTGATATCCTCATCTAACTCTCAGACACATTTCCCAAAGTTTTTTTTAAAACTATCCTCCTTTAAAGAGGTGCTGTTGGTGTCCATTTCTGGATCCATTTAGCTGTTTGATGGTGTAGTTAGATTGTTAGATGTGACATCATGTTGACATATTTCCATGGCAGCTATGACAGGAGTTAAAGTATATATAGAAAAATATTTTTTTAAATGTGAAGTATTAGTGTCAGTTCTTGGAAATTGATAAGAAATGTTTCGCTCTGGACTCAATATTTTGCCCAATGAAAATCACACAGAAATATACTGACATTGATTTCTGAATTGATCCCTGTCGTACAGCAACAGTGACTCTCGCGATTTCTCAAGTGCACATTTTTTCTGTCTTGCTGCTGCCCACACATAAAACAAGTCCAGGCAAGTGCTCTGGAGATTGCCAAAAGTCATTATCTGGAAATAGCCTATAAGAAATGTCTCACTGAGGCAGCAAGCTGAGGGGAAGTGGTAGAATATAAGGTTAAGTTACATTCCATCCACTAATTATTTTTCAACATGACAGACTGATATGTGCACAGCAAGTTAGACAATCCAAGGATATAATTTTCCCTGTGGTGTGTGTGTGTGTGTGTGTGTGTGTGTGTGTGTGTGTGTGTGTGTGTGTGTGTGTGTGTGTGTGTGTGTGTGTGTGTGTGTGTGTGTGTAGCTTGTAGGTCTCTGTATGATCTCTTACCCTCTGGGCTGTAATTAATTAGAGATGCAACCAGGCCTGATTAGGATTCCTCTGTGATTCCCAACCTCACTGACCTTACCATCCAGCATGAAGAACTGATCCCGACCCAATGCAATTGCACCTATTGCAATGTACTGAACGTGTGCACTGCTCATTTAGCTGTTTGTCAAACATGTACTACACCCTATGGGTATGTGCTTTGACCAGCCTATGCAGAATTGAGTTATTTTAAAAAGCAGGAAATTTTATAAAAATAAATAAATGTGAAACAAATAAGCATGACTCATTCCTCCTATGAATGTTGTTATGGTTAAATAAGTACATGTTTTATTAATGTGTTTCAACAAAAACTAGTGAATACCTCGTTGCTTTCTGCTGTGAAGCTGCCACTGGGGATATCTTGAACACCACAGCCTCTTGTCCTCGGCCACTAAGGATTACTTCCACTAGCCAGCTATTGAAATTGTTTCTTTTGATCTCGCATTTCCAAATTAGGATTCTAATTCACACCATGAAAAATGAATTACCATTTTCTAGAGTTTCAAAGAGAATGGGTATGATTAGATCCACACACGCGGTTGGTATTAAATATGTTAAACAGAAGATTTCTTTTCTTACTCTGGGACTTTTTTGTTGCTTGGTCAGGGTGCAGAGTGTTGAATTAGTGATGACCTTCATGGCGTGAGTCTCTTAAAAAAGGCTGTCTAAGAGTTAGAGTCTAGGTTTAAGAGAGCACTCTGCTCCGCTACTACAAATGGTGCTTCAGCAATTATTCAACAATCCAGCTGAAGAACTGGATTTGTAGAATCTCCAGTCCTGCTGTAACACTGGAGGAGAGTTTTATATATAAAATGCAGAACACGTTGTCGGGGGAAGAAGGAAAACACAGTTCTTGTATCTGTCATAATATTATTTTTTACCTCCTTAGAGAAGAAGGGATAAACTCAGCAGTCCATGTTTCTCACAGAATCTTAACATCTTTATATCATCCCATTCTGACATGGAGGAAAAAAACACATTTGTGAAACCAGAAACCGTATACATTAGGGCAACATCCGACGAAACGATGAAGAGCTGACGCATGCCTTTACAACTCAACATGATTTAAACAACTTTGATCTACTACCACATAAACTTCTGTTGTGTATGGGAATTATTGTACTGTATAACCATTATTGATCATCCTGTTAATGGATGTGTTTCGTTTGATCCAAAAGTTTCATTCAACTCAAGAGCTTTGATCAAGAGCCTTTACCCTCCGCTGTATCCTTCAAACATCTATTCTTATTGTTCTTGCTAATTAATGATGTTCCATTCAGTATTTCATTTATATGGCAAATGAAGTGCCTTTCTATCTGGACTGATTGCTGAGTGTTTAACTTCTTTGTCTCATTTCTATAAGTGATATTTAGGCATGTAATTAATTTCTTTTGCAGGAAACACAATTGATTCATTAAAAAGAGAGGATTCTTCTTATCGTTTTCCCAGAAGGTTTGCACCCACAATTTCCTGTTCTATTTCAAGCATATAAAGTGTTCAGTCGAGGCCAATTCCAATCAGCACCCATTTAATGATAATGGTGGACTCTCCCAAAGCTATTCAAAGTTATTTGACCTTACAAAATTGAAATGAAAGGAAATTAATTTTCATTGAAATTAACAATATGCTTAACAACCATTGGCAATTTAGCAAAGCTTGAAAGGTTTTCCATCACCTCACATACTGTATAACTACTTTGAAAATAGACTTTTTCAGTGTTTTTTTCATTCAATATTATAGGCCGTGCATAAGCCTTGATTTGTCCAAACAGTTTTGATGAATAATAATGACACATTAGCCTATTCAAAATATTCAAGTGAATAAAAAAATAATAGTTTTTTATAAAATGATCTATTCCTTAGCGTGTTAAAGTATAACTGCTAGGGGTTTAGGAATAGGGGGTTGAAATAAGGAGAAATAGAGATTCTTTCTGAAGCCAATACTGGACAATAGATATTGATTCCACCACCCATTTGAATACTCTATGGTGATCCATTTATCTGTTAATCAGTCTGTGAGCAGAGGTGGAGAGCCAAAGCGGACGAGAGCCAATACACCAAAGTCTACACAACATTCTATAAACTAATTAATCAATGTTGGGCCTTGGCAGAGGCCAAGAAACCTGCGGGAGAACTGCAGAAGAGCAACACTGCCACCTGCTGCCGCTTTGCTCCAATTCATCAAACAGCAAAGGAAGCGTTGGCACCAACAGTGGCATTAAGATGAGAAAACAGGCCGTGCCAAATGCTGTCATATTGTGTTTTCTGGTTAAAAGAGACGACCACTGATTCAGCTGTTGTGAAGCTGAGGGAGATGAGCATATGGCCACAGTAACTAATACTGGACCCGCCAGCAATGTTAATTAAAATTCACAGATTTAATAGAGATGGAGAGTTTGGCTTGAGCAACGTTCAAGGTTAGTGTATGATTTATGCAGGATACATGGATTAAATGTTGTTGGGAATGCTGGAATCAATTGCCAGCAACCTTTACAGCAATCTGTTAGTGGAATTAGGAATTTCTGTTTCCCATGATAGAAAAAAAGAAAACCAATCTGATGCTGAACATACGGATGTGTTTCAGACTTATTGAACAGTCCTCATCAGTTTCTAGATGTACTAGAAAACAGGTTTCTACTACTAATTTATTGTTCTGTATCACTATTTTGCATCATTATCCTAGTCTAATAACTGTTAATATTAATGCATGCTCTACCATGGATCCCACAGACTATTTTTAATTTTCATCTGACCTTATAAAAACCCAATATGTAAATCAGTGTTAGTGGTATCTCCTCCATTTGCCAAAAACTGAGCTTGCACATTAAACAGAAAAAGGTGATAAAACATGGAAATGACCCCAAACACGACATCAGATTTTTTTTCAAACAAAAGCTCAGTTTTGTCAGTATGGTGCAGAAACCACTCAGTATTCCCCTACATATTTCCAGAGACCATACAGCTGGAAATCTCAATAAAGGATCATTCTAAGAGGTCCATTTTCAAAGGTAAATATGTCAGACATTAAAAGCCTCTTCTGAAGTCAAATAAAACGCAGCGCCATCCACCACCTATTTCTGTAGCTTATTGCAGGATAAATTGATTAAAGATCAGTGGGAACTTTATGTGTACTTTGTGTGCCGCTTGAGGCTTGAGGGAACTTCAAATGTCATGCATCTTTATCAACAATAATGATGTGATTACCTCTAAATCCTCGAAGCATTTGTTGATGTTTACAGCGGTGTGTCATCATAATATTAACAAACCACAAAAAATATGTTTAGTTTATCCTCAGTCCTGGCATAGGTTCATGTATCGCTATTATAAAACGCAGGCCATTGGAAGGAGTTTATGCCTTACAGCATCTGTAGCAGTGATTAAATGAAAAGTTACTCTTAGTAAATTAATCAAGTACACTTGCCTTATCAGCTCTTATTATAAATGGCTTAAAATACACGCTGACTATGCCACATAAGAGTAGGCCAATTACACAGTTTGAAGTCTTTGCACATGTTTTTAACATGTACTCTTTTCTAACTAAATAAATCACTGATTTTTGTTTTACCCACACTTTAAACGCAAATATTATATTACAACTATATTATTATTTTATAAGCTGTTTTAGTTTGTGATGCTACAATGACTTCCTGTTTATTACAGTTTTTTCCGATCACTATGACAATTTTTTCAATAATTTTAACAACTTTCCTAAACTCTTAACACAGTTAGCACAACATCCATCTGTGTAGGCTATATATTTAACACATTTCTTGTTGCTTTGACACAAAATGCATACAGTTAACACAAATTTAATATGCTTGAACTTCTTTTACACCCAAGCTCCACCAAGACCAAAACAACGGATCTTTACTGACCAATTTGCAAATGCTTTCACTCTGTGTGTCAGAACACATAACATCATGTTCTAAACCTAACTTATAGGCTGAAGTCAAAGTGAACAGCTGTTCACACATAAACTCAAATATACCCCTCCATTTTATTCCACTGCTACTGAGAAACAGCTGATTGAAGTTATGCAAATAGATCAATAACAGCTGATTGATATCTAGGAAACACACTCAGGTGTTGAGGTTCTTTCAATCACATGACCATATGTTACTGTACTGTACAGTAAAAGAGGACTATGTTACTGTACTGTAGTAGTACATAGAGTAAAAGAGGACCTATTTGGGCTGATTTTGTGTGGAAAAGGAACAATACAGATGAACACAAAGAAAGTAAGAAAAATTGCTGCACGAGTGAGAGGAAGACGAGTACAGGACAATTCTGTCTCTGTCTTCTTTTTTTCATACAGTAAACTGTACATTCTATGAAGCTACTCTGAGATGGGTCCAGGGCTTAAAGTGAAAAAAAATCATGAGCCTGAAACTTTTTTTTGAATGGAGGGGTGGGGGTAATTTGACTAGCAAAACAGTTAAAGTCCTTCTTACATTACACAATAATAAAAGTCATAATTTTTAAGAAGCTAAAAATCTTTATACATTTTCAATAATATCATAATCCTACAAAAACTTTCTAGATGTGTTGTTACTTTGGCCAGGTCATCATCAAAAAAGAGAATTAGTACATTCAAGATTTTGTCCATGTTGATATAACTATAAATATAATAATAATAATAATAATAATAATAATAATAATAATAATAATAATAAATTTAATTTATATAGCGCTTTTCAAAGACTCAAAGTCGCTTTACAGGGGAAGGGATATTAGTTGCTTCATGTACATTTATTAAAAACGTTGCATTGTATAGCTTCTCATATATCTAGACGTCTAGACTCTGGGACAAGGCCGTGATGTTTAAATGCCTGCCATGCTGATTCCAAACAGACAGCTTTGTCAAGGCAGTTTGGGCTTCAGATAGCTTTTACACAGTGGCCATCGTTAATGACAAATCGTCTTCCGCTATGAACGCACACACGTATTGTTTGTATCACAAACACGGTCAGTCAGTGAAGGAGCAGTCGCAACGGTCGCACTAACCCTAACCATAACCATAACCCTAACCCTAACCATAACCAGTGCCTAATCCTAGTGCCTTCCAGGCAGCGCTGCCTGGAAGGAGCCGTTGGGGGCAAAATACACCGACAAACGCTAAACAGCTTCCCGTCTCCATCCTTTACGTCTTGTCCTCTATTCACGCCCAGCGCCATTTGTTTTTAACTCCTTTCTCAACTAAAGCTGGATCTACATGCTCCAAGTTTGATAAACTTTGCATCCATATTTTTTAGCCGCATTACCACGGAGATCACACCGCACTCTCGCTTTTCGGCAAAGACCCGCCCTACTTTGCATCTGATTGGCTAGAACTCGTTTCATTGGTAGGTGGAAGTTCGATGATTGGTTAAATCCAGCGCATCAAAACAAATCCCATGTAGACTTTTTAATTCATTTATTTTTCTAAAATAGTCAAATGCCAGAAATCTGGCACCAGGCCCGGGTACTTCAGCCCTGCGTTAGTTATTGCTGCGTTCCTCTCATATGATAGGTAGGTGAAATCAATAGACTCGAAAATAATAAACGGCATGAAAGTTCCCAATTTCTTTTTTTTTTTTCCTCACGGCCGCACGCCGGAGATCCGGCACGTGCCGGAATACTTTAATCCCTGTGGGTCATTCATTTTTTGTATTGAATTTCTGCAGCAAAAGAAACAAAATGCATGCATTTACTAAACCCAACAAAACAAAAACGTAGAAAGGCTTCAAGAGAAACTGCAATGTAAAACACAATCTATGATCAATACAATAGACTATTGTCTATTATGACTGTATAAGGGCAGACCTGACACATATAAAATAATGCAGTTTCTGTAACTCCATCTGATGTTAGTGTTTGGTATGACATTGTGCAGAGATTGACTAAATGTTCCTGTTGTGAGAGAATATGTGTTAGTGTTTTGGAAGAATTATTTGATTTTAAGACATGTTTGCATTGCTTTGGTGGACATAGTGTATTGTGTTAGTGAATTATTGTATTTTGAAAATTAGTGTTAGAGTTTAGTTTTCAATGTGTGATTTTCAGCATGAAATTAACTGTTTTGTCAATTGTGTGTTGTAGGTGTGTTGGTGTGTTAAGAGTTTAGGAAAGTTGTTAAAAGTATTGAAAAAAATTGTCATAGCGATCGGAAAAAACTGTAAGGCCAATTTATGCGTTAAATCGACGACGTGAATATGTACGTACGGGGAGATACGGACAGTGGTGTAGTCTATGTGATACGCAGGTATACGCAGTATACCCACTAAGAAAGCTCCAGGGTTTCCACATACCCGCTTAAAAATGCCCAATGACACGCAACAACATACTTTCCATTATATTTTTGATATATTTTGAATTGTCATCTGTGTTTTTCTTCTTTGAATAGGCTAAATAAATTTTTCCACCGTAAATTGGTGAATAAAACCGGAAATTGGTGAATAAAAGATATCCAAATGCAGGAAATGAAGTCTTTGACGCTCAAAATAACCCTGGGGGAGGACACCCAGACCCCCCACTATGATATGCTCCCTTCCCCCAAAGGCAGATTCTGGCCAATATACACCGACCCCACGCCCTACGTCGCAGCCTGAAGTGCTCTTCTCAAAAAATGTAACTACACATCGCGGCGACGCAGACTGCAACAACTGGTGTAACAACATGAAATCAAGGAGAGGGTTAACTTTTCCTGCTCCAGATTTCCGACCATGGTCAGATAACACAGGGGCAAAGCACAATCCCCGTCACTGTCTCACTCGTTCTACCACACACTCCACACGCCGGCCCTGCCATTCTAAAGAGATCGACGCAGACACCAACGCACAAGTATTAACTTCAGTCTACTTACGTAGGCTAAAGGGAAAGCTCTGCGTAGAGCCTCCGCAGAAGCATAAATCCTGCTTTACAGAGCTGATTGCTTCTGATTGGATTACTAGAGTCTCATCTTCAGTTTTAATGGTGTAACCTGATTTAGAAAATCACTTGTTTGAAACTAGCTAGTATTAACTAAGAACTTTACACACTAACTTCATGATGGATGAACAAATAGCTGGTGCAACCCAGTTTAGGACTTACCAGATTACATTGACTGCTGAGCACTGAACTACTTTAGAAGTGGCACATTCTTCTAAGTAGTATAGCAACGAAAGTGCTTCACAGTAATCATTGTCCCACTTCCCTGTGGGTAAAACAGAAACCCTCAAGAATAAGTGTAGCCAGATCTCCCGTGGTCAGTCCACCCTCTTCATTTTCCTCTGGCTCAGGGCACTGGTGTGTAAGTGGTTTATAAATGTCTTGTCTCGCTCACATATATTTGCCCAGCAGTGAGCTGAAGCTCCTCTGATCCCAAATACTCTCAGTGTCTTCATGGTCTCCCTCTGCTTTTTCCTTCAGGTCTGGAAAGTGGCTTAGCATATAGTTGCATCCTGCTATACAGTATGAATAACTGTTATTATAATAATAATAATAATAATAATAATAATATTAATAATCATCTTTATTTATAGAGCACATTTCAAAATCCACATTACAAAGTGCTTCACAACACCGCAAACTAAAACGGACAAGTCACAAAATCATCATCTTATCTCATCATTTTAAAGAAAAAAAGAAGAAAAAAAACATTTGGTGTATAAAAACCTGTACAGTGTATGAAAAACATTTTAAAAGAAATAAAAGACAGTTCAAAGGTGGTTCAAGGTCAAATAAAATCAGGAAATGCTCTTCAAAAAAAGTAAGTTTTAAAGAGGGACTTAAAGGAGACCACTGACTCAACTGACCTGATATCCTTGGGCGCCTCGGGGCCCTGACTGAAAACGTTCTGTCCATGTTAGTTCTCAGCCGGGCCTCTGGAACAGACAAAAGACCTCTGCCCACATTGAAGTTTCACACTTTTCTTTTTTCTAACCTACTACACATACTCACCAAAGTCTTTTTTAAATCCTACACAAATGGTTGTTAATCAATTGCACATTGTTAATCATCATTCATATTTATTGATTATTTATTCAGTTATGCATTATCAGTGGAGATAGGTATATAGATTGATGCTTCAATGCTTCATTCTTACTTAATCATGATGGATAGGATGATGTGTGTGTAATGATGTAATTAAATAATGTAAATGCATTTAAAGGCTATAGTTAAAAAATAAAAAATGATGCTGACCATAAATGAAGAAATCATTTAGACATTGGCTCCACCACTCGTCTTGATGCTATGTTGTAATGTGAATGTGCAACAGAGGATGCATCTCTTGGGCTTTGCTTCCTACACCTGGAGATCCCAACATGCACACAACCTGTATCACATAGTACAATGTGCAAGTTAGACAGTCTAACTTGTAAAGATATATGTGATTAAAGTACGTTAAAACCATAGTTTACAGAAAAATACTTTGCACATCTACAACGTGAGACAGGTGCTTCGGAGGGGGACAAGCAGGTCAAAAGTTGGGAAGAAAACAGTGTGTGGGAGTTTTCAGTTACCACTTGTCACTGAAGACAGTTAAGGTAGCTTCTGCCATTTTACAATGACTGACAACCCTCTTTGGGTAGATTGGAGACTCAATTGTTTTACCGAGCATCTTCAGATATATGGTAACAAAAGCTGTAGATCCCCCATACATGTCTCCACTTGTGATAATAGAACAATATATATATATATATATAAACATGCAAAGAAACATAAACAAATAAAAAACATTAATTCACATTAATAGTGTTTTTTTTCTTTCATGTCAGTACAATTTTAAGAGCTAATGAATACATTTGTTCCAATGAAACAGAATGGTAAATTATACAGATGAAACATTGACATATTCCAATGTTTTGCACTGCATGGTGAGTTTCAGTCAGGATACAGAGTTTCTAGTTTCCAGTCTATGATTAGCCTTCTAAGCTTTATGCCACTGCCCAGACCCCATCAGTCCCCACCCGGGTCTCAGTCATGGTACAATAATAAATGTAGATAAACATTAACCTAAATCAACCATACAAAACTAAACACCGGATAACATAAATTAACACCCAAAACATTAACAGAGCATTATTAAAACACAAAAAAACACACTTTAACTAGGACAGAAACCGTTCAGAACATATATTTTTTCTTCCCATGTTTTTTTGCATCGCTTCAGCGCAGAACAGTTCAAACGACTCTGCCCCTCCCATACAGAAACTTAACATCCTATCTCTGCGTAACATGATCTGTGCACTGCATACTTAAGCTGATTATTACAAACAACTAATGTGATTTAGTAATGAATATGAATTTTAACAAAACATGAAAGAATAAGTAGTGACCACTAAAAAGTTTAATTACAACTAAATCTGGGTTTACAGTGTAAGAGCAAATTACATTTACCCATGTATCCAGCTAATGTAATAGCTCTAAACAGTTAATACAATTAAAACTTCATTTAATATTTTATGTGGTGTTTTTATTTTGCAGGGTGCAAACGTTCCACCAAAACAAGTTCCTTCCTGAGACTATTTTGTTGCTGTGTCTGGAATTTACCACCGCCCAAGATGATTGTAATTGGTTTAAAGAAATGCAAACAACTTGGAGATTTTTTTCCTCCTATCAACAGAATATGGGTGTCTACCACATACGTTGAGGGCCTGGTAGACGGCAGCAAAGCGTTAGAAAGATGGGTCGCTTGTGAGAGAAATTAAACTTGAGTTTTGGCACTGTATCAGAAACTGCTGTGTGTGTGTGTGTGTGTGTGTGTGTGTGTGTGTGTGTGTGTGTGTGTGTGTGTGTGTGTGTGTGAGTTCTTGTTTAGCTATATTCGTGGGGTCCAAAAACCGAGAATACAGTATACTTGTGGGGTCCAAACAGCTTTGTGGGGCCAAAATGCTGGACCCCACAACTTCAAAGGTCTGTTTGAGGGTTAAGACTTGGTTTTAGGATTAGGGTTAGAATTAGGTTATGGTTAGGGTGAGGGTAAGGGTTAAGGTTAGGCATTTAGTTGTGATGGTTAAGGTTAGGGTAAGGGGCTAGGGAATGCATTATGTCAATGACGGGTCCCCACAAAGATAGTGCCACGCACTTGTGTGTGTGTGTGTGTGTGTGTGTGTGTGTGTGTGTGTGTGTGTGTGTGTGTGTGTGTGTGTGTGTGTGTGTGGGCGGAGGTGGTTGTATTCTCCTTTCTCTCTGTGTGGTGGGGTGTAATGAATCAGATGCCATTTTGAGAAATGCTGTTTATGAGCGTCTGGATTGACAGGGGAATGTGGGGAATTAAGGAAGGAGTGTGAGCTACACTTAACAGAATGTGACAGGCGCAAAATGACAGTTTGGCCCAGGAATCAGGATGCCATGTTGTGTGCGCGCACACACACACACACACACACACACACACACACACACACACACAATCCTCACACACAGACATGGACACATTTAGAACACACACATACACACTCTGCCATGGAAAACTGGGTACAAGCATGAGGGGACAATTTGATCTGTTCCAGAAAACAGAAATCAATGTCTGTGTGGCTCTATTTTCAAGACACACACACACACACACACACACACACACACACACACACACACACACACACACACACACAGTCCCAATCAGTTGGGCTTTCTCAGACAGGGACAAAACAAAGTCATCTGAGCCTGCGGGTGGCTGTCCCAGCCTGGTTGTGACAGCCAGGATAGTTGCTATTAGACATATTAACCTGAGAGATTTCTGCCCAACCCCTACTGCCAAGCAAGGACACAGCATTCTCTGTCCCATTTTTTACTTTTACACTGAATGATACATGGCTCCAGTATGTGAGCGAAATTGACTCAGTTACAAGTTCACAGTCTTGGATTTTTGTGCTTTTGTGGTGTTATAAGAAAAGGAAGGAAAACACACTGATACAAGATTTGTCAGATGTTATGTCAACTCTTTGATATTTAATATCTTAGAGCTGCACTGCATCCCTTACACACTACATTATACGTTTAAGCTCAAGAAGAAATACTTGAGTCTTCTGTTCTCTATTATCTTTGTCACATAATATCAGATCTTTGCTCCAAAGAACGATGTAGGGATATGGCTGCTTTATGCTCAAGCATTCACCTCAGGCTTGCTTTAAAATGATACTTCATACACACAGGACCACCCAGCCATACGCTATTAATCTACTAATGCCAGGGGTTAGGGGTCAGGGGGTAGTAGTAAAAGAACTGTATGTGCAGGACATCCCCACCTGGATATGCTAAATCTACCTAATCCTCACAGCTCTGCATGTATGTATAACTCATCATCTCATAGCTTATTGTCAATACAGGCTTTGTATTGAAAGTTTATTTAGTTCTCTCTCCCTGACATCACCACATGTAACTACTCGTAACATATTTCAAAAGAAACTGCATCCTCCAAAAACACATTTGACTTCTTTCTCATACGAACACAAATCAACCGTTGGTTGGCACCTAGCAACCGATTCCAAATATTCAGAGAAAAGCATCCATCCCTGTCTGAGTCTGTCAAAAATAATGAGCTGGGCATGCTTACTGTGAAACATTCAATGTATTTAAAAATAATAATAATAATAATAAAACAGAAGGAGAAGCAAAAGGTAAATAAAGAGTAGGAAAGAAGCTGTGTGACTGCATGAAGAGACAAATGATATTAACGTATAGAAGTGTGTTAGTAATATGAAAAAGAAAATGGACACAAACGCAGGAAGCAGGTGGGGAAAAATGATGATGCAGAGGAGGTGAAGGAAGAGAAAGAGGAGGAGGAGGACAAAAGGGTGAAATGCAGCAGGATGACAGTGACAGATGAGAGCCGGAGCTGACAGAGCGCTCAGTGATGGCAGTTTATCAGCATCTGGTCCGCAGGGTCACTTCAGCTCCCAGACTCCCCTTCTCATCTGTCTCTATCTCTCTCCCTTCAAGATCTCCTGACCTGACTTTCTCTCCCTCCCTCCCTCCCTCCCTCCTCTCTCTCTCATAGACTGACAGTTCTGACAGAGCACCAAAATGAGCAGTCAATGTTCCTTTACTTTCATGCTACCACATACAGTATACACACAGTGAGAAACAGAGTCCACCGAGACCCATCCGCACTCCAATTAAGACAGAAAGAAATACCACACTAACAATGTAACAGTAGTTGTCAATAATCTCAGAGATAGAATAACCATAGGCTTTATTTCTTTTGCATTAACATATTTAAAATGCCAGCCTCCTTGTGCAAAACCAGGGGATTTACGCTGACATCCGCCGGCTGATTAAATGTGATGTTTCAGGATAAAATACAGCCTTGGTGAAAGGAAGAGGAGAAAGTCAGAGGAGGCCAAGCTCACACTGCATGTGTACGACACCTTAATTGCATCAATGATTATCCCTCCACATTACGCTTTCCTTGCTCATATTTATAGTTGTGTCCAATTTTCATTATGCTCTTCATTATGGAGCATAAATAACCTGCGTAAATGTGCCAGCACACCACGACATGCCCCATAACATTGCCAAGTGATATCCATCTTGTCTCCTAGTGATCCAACATTACCTGGCTGAATTATGTCTATTAGCTGTGCGGGGCCCCTCCCACTCCATCAGGACAGCAGTCCACAGATGACAGCATTAACTTTTAAGACTTTATAGCATCTTCTTTACCCACCACATACCATTAATCCACTTAATGGCCACCATGACCCCTTTCATCGTGTTTCATAAAATAAAAATATGAATAAAGCCCATTACGGTCTCCATTGTGGAGAGTCTCAGGGATAAATCAGAGTGGTTCTATTAGAATGATTGCCTCTGTGACAAGTCAGGTTGGCCACACTAAATCACAGCTGCTGTTTGCTTTATTAAAGCTCTTTTTTGCCTTGTTTTAAAGCTTAAAGCTGGAATCTTTAACTTTGAGTCATATTTCAATCCCCTCCCGTCCTTTAACCAGATGTTAATGTGAAGGCTCCTGAGCTCAAATTAACCCTCATCTTTGAGTGTGTTCTGTCCCTCTCACTTTTGGGATATTTGCTTGCCTTAGATGGATGTGTCCTCTTTTCTACATAGAGTGCAGCAGAATGTGTTGAATCCTTTAGCTGTTGCAAGTGTTGAAATTTGCAGAAGCACCCAAAGTGCAGCATGGTGTTTATGGTGTTGGTTGATTGGGTGAGAAACTACAAAAGTCACTTCCTATGTAATTTTCTGTGTGTGTGTGTGTGTGTGTGTGTGTGTGTGTGTGTGTGTGTGTGTGTGTGTGTGTGTGTGTGTGTGTGTGTGTGTGTGTGTGTGCGTGCGTGTGTGTGTGTGTGTGTGTGTGTGTGTGTGTGTGTGTGTGTGTGTGTGTGTGTGTGTGTGTGTGTCTTTAACTTGTTTAGGCGGAATCAAGGCCAGGGTCATCAGAAGAGATGTGGCACACCTTTACGGCCTAGCTCACCTGTATTTAAGATGGCTTCAGACCATGCTCTTGTCTTTCTTCACCATGCACCATCCTGGGAACACTCCAGCTCTTCCCTTATCCATTAGGCTATATTTTGACTTTTACACACCTTATGATACTACTGATATTACTGATTTCCATGTTTTCCTAGAAGTTTATGTTCATTTGTAGTTTTGCCGAAATAAAGTTGATGTTTGTGTGAGCTTCCTCTTGTGCTGCAAGAAGGAGCCAACTTGTAACAGTCACCACCCACAGGAATAACACTCTTAGTCACACACGTCCAAACATGGTAAATGTGCAATAAACCACCGCAAACACCACTATGATGAAACTAGCATAACAAAAAACGTAAAGCTGCTCTAATCAACATTCTTTTTATCCAAAATTGGTCTAGTATATATAATGACTGTGTGAAAATTGTTGCCCACAACGTAACTGTTTTGGGTCACTCTCGCTGCTCTCCTTAGGGACTTTTTCAACTGAAGCAGGCAGCTTTTCAGTTTTATTCAGATAACAAACTCTGATAAACCCGCTGTACGCTGACTGGCCAGCACCAAACAGCAGACAGACACAGTGGAGCATTTAGCAGCTAAAGAGTCACAACGTTTTTTTCAGGAGGTCACTGAAACCGAGCTGAATATTGGACTTACATCCATCAGCAGGGCACAAACAGCTTCAAACCAATGCTAATGGTGCTCCTGTCTTCTGGATGGGTAAATAAGACACGTTCCCTATACAAATCTGTGCTTGCATTTCAATATTGTGTTTACAGTTTGTTGCGCTAATAAATACATAAGCAAAATAAATACATAAACTGATAAAGGGTTTATCTAAAATGTAACTTTGTTTGTGTGGTACCATTTTTTATAAAGGATACAAAAGGCGAAACTGTATCAATTTCACTTTTATTTTAGTTTTGTCGAAAACTTTTACTTTAACAAACCCAGCAAAGAACTATTGGCCTAATCACCAGAGGCCCATCAAATATAATACAGAGCTGGAAAGGAAGCCCTTTTAACCTCAACCAAAGGCCTATCTGCCAAACTATATTAGCTAGGTCTACATTTTGTTGTATTTGCAGATTAAATAAAGGCCATGATGCAGAATCTGCATTCAGAAGGACTCACATCCCGAGACAGCCATGTACGTGGCCAGGTCAAGGGCCAATCACACAGTGTACAGGGTGTGTGTGTGTGTGTGTGTGTGTGTGTGTGTGTGTGTGTGTGTGTGTGTGTGTGTGTGTGTGTGTGTGTGTGTGTGTGTGTGTGTATGTGTGTGTGTGTGTGTTTATGTGTGTGTGTGTGTGTGTGTGTGTGTGTGAAATACATTGTGTGGGTGAGAAGCTCTGGTCCAGATACTGTTGAATTATGGAGCAAGCCCCACCTGGAAGGAATGAAGTATTCATGTGCAAGGATCAAGAAACCTTAGTCCTCTGTTTTCACCTTTCTTCATTCCCACCCTGCCTTCTGTTCCTTGAAATTCGTCTTTGTGGAAACTCAAAGGGAAGTCCTCTACTTTCACTTCAAAGAATTATCTTCCCCTTTCTTTTTTCTCTAATGCTGGGCAAAAATCTACTTCCATTAATGTGTAACAACCCTTGTGATTGAGCGTCACATATAGTTTGTTGTCCGGGCAATACAAACCAGTTTGTGCCAAGACACAGTAATGATAAATGGAATTATGCTTAACAAAAACGCTATCACTGGCTGTGGTACAAAGGCCTTTCAGTAAATTCTCAATTTGTGGATCTTAGACTGCCCTTGAATTGTTTAGGCACAACAGGGACAGTTGGAGGAATTAATTTCAGATATTACCAGACAGCGGGGTACAGAGCTCCTCAGGCGCCACAGACACAATCTTTCATCCCTGTTAAAAAAAATTGAATGGGGATTTAAGGAGAACACAGATAATTCAATCTTTATCTGCGGCAAGCCACAATGAAATGTTAGGTTTCCATGGAATCCTCTTACCTCAAAGGAGGACTCTGGAATGAAAGGACAACACATCTGAAGCATCTCCTTCCTCCTCTCGAGCAAAAGCGTAAAACACATGTGCAGACACACACCGATACACACACACACACACACACACACACACAACATAAAAGGTTCTCATCAGCATATCAAAGCTGTAGTTTCTCCTGTTCAACATGCTATATACAAACTCAGTGGACACCAACAAGGCAACATACAGCCCCTTTTTACACACTACCCACCACTTATATATATCGAGCTGACAGCTCATGGAAGATAGCAGATAGTTCAGATCGAGATAAGTCAAAGGTGTTTTCAGGTATACATGCACATACACACAAACATGGACATGTTTGGCATTCTGCTCCACAACCACCAGCGCCTCACTCACTCACATTTGCAGCCGCACAATGCATGAGAGAAAGTTTTAGAGGTGGAGATAGCGCAGGAAGGAGTGAGATGAACAGCTCGGGCTCAGTAACTTACATCAACACAAACTCTGACATACCCAATAACGGCATATAGATACCTTTCCAGAAAAGATCCACTGTGGCATTAAAGTTGTCAACATGCATCTAATCCACCAGTTTGGAGACCGTTACACCGAGTCAATATGCAATTTGAGGAAGGTTGGCAGAGAACATTGGATTGATTGATTCTGACCTTTTACCTGACAGTACCTGCTGTACACATTCTCAAGAAAATAATGAAAAGTGTTGAAATCCCTCTATCTTTAGGTTTGGCCTCTTTTCTTTCTCCCAAATAAGTGCCTGTTGTTAATCCCACTCGTATGTCTGGCTGTAGGTCTGCTTTCTCTACTTTATCTCTAAGAGCAAGGGAGAGAGAGACTCGGGGGGGTGATACCAGCCGTATCGATTTGGGCAAACATGCACAGACACGCACATAGACACATATAGCCATGCCTTATCTGTGGCTGTGCACAGCTTTGCTATAATCCTCATGATTTAACTCCATCTATCCTACACTGCAACTAAGGTGATTCGTGAGAAAAATAAAACTATTTCTTATTATCAATATATTATATACACACACTGACACCAAAATAACCAGCAATAGTCTACCATATAAAGATACTGCTATTTTAGCCGTGTTAGCAGCATGGCAGATGGCCGGTCAGTCGGTCCACCACTTTGGTCCAAACTGAAATATCTCAACAACTATTTAATTCATTCATGTTCCCCTCAGGATGGATTTTAATCACTTTGGTCATCAGGTCAAAATTTCTCTTTGTCAAATACTTTGGTTTATGACTAAATATCTGCAAAATGTAGACATTCTCATCAGCCTCAGCTGTACGTTGCTAATAAGCTAATGTTAGCATGCTAACACACTAAACTAAGTTGGTGAACATAGCAAACATTATACCTGCTAAACATCAGCAAGCTAGCATGCTGATGTTAGCATTTAGCTCAAAGCAGCGCTATGCCAAAGTACAACATGGTAGTAGAACTTTGATTCCCTGCCCGAACCCAATTGGGTCCGACCCGACCTGCCGGGTCCAAATTCTCAATGTTCCCCGGGGTTGAATTGGAACAGGTTCAGCAAATGTCCCGGTTTTTATTTTTATGTAGACCTTATAGTCTATGTAATGTCAGGAATAATGTATGTGCTTTGTACCGCTGTATGTGACCACCATCTTCTGGATATCTATTCAACTTACACACATGAATACAAAAATATGTGGAAATTATTTTTTTTAATGTGGACCCCAGGAAGAATAGCTGTTGCTTCGGCTTCAGCTAATGGGGATCCTAATAAATGAAATGATGGGAGGGGATTGAAAACTGCTGCCGTGGTTCGGGCTCGGGTGGGGCTTGGACAAAAACTATGCAGGTTCATGTAGGGTCGGGCCTGATTCTTTGAGCCCGAACATAGCTCTACCTCCTCTCTCTTCTAAATGGATGCTATCGTAAAACTGATTTTGAATGCTGACAACATCAACAACACAAAGTCCGTATCATGTCAATCCCAAGCTAAAGTGAATCATCACCCTCTTCCAATGAGAAACGTAAGCGATCAAGCACATTTCAAGCTGATACTGCTTCTCATTGGTGCATTGGAGGGTTATAATTCCCATTTGGGAGGGTTACGATACAAAGAGACACAACATTCTTTTCCCTTCAGATAGCGTGTAAAGAAAAAAAAATCCCTTCGGAGAGGAGGCGAGGCGCTCTCATATCAATCCATCAAACTAAACGACACCTCACGCAAACTAGAAAAATGCCAGTTCTGAATTAAATTCTCTTGTCTCACGCTGAGCTCAACTTGAAAAGGCCGGTCACTCGTGGGTTTAAATAGAAATCCATTTTCTGGCCTGAAAATCAAACTGGCCATCATTCTGTCCTGCCTCACCTCTCTCTTGGGGACTTGTCACATTTATAACATGTAGTCATTTTCTCAGCTGTCAAACCATGCTCTTACCAAGCTCTGTTCCCAACCCTGCCTGTCAACTTTTAATTCTAATCTGCTCGAATGTGTGTGTGTGTGTGTGTGATGAATGAAGTACAGTTTTTTTAAAGTTGAATTATAAGGAGATTGCTTTCATTTGATTCATTATTACTGTGTGTATTCTGTAAGGGTCCAGACAGAGGTGGCATATCAAAGTAGGTCATGACAGAGGTTAGTACTGGATTAGCGACTGTCACTGGCAGGACAGGAGAGTGCAGACACCAGGGCAGCCCACTTCCTCTCACTAACAGGCGCGCGCGCGCGCGCACACACACACACACACACACACACACACACACACACACACACACACACACACACACACACACCAACGATTTCTGAAACTCTGTGGCGTTCTGCCATGGATCTGAGCCAGGAGGCCATGACACACATGGAGGGCAGTGTCTGAAACAGGCGGTTGTGTCCAGTCTGTCTTTTGTGTGTGTGTGTGTGTGTGTGCGCGCGTGCATGCATGCATGTGTGCGTGCGTGTTTATGCACACACATGCATGAGTCAATGTTTGCATATGACAGGGCTGCTTGACCTGCCAGAATCCAAACTGTTTGCCCTTGCGAAAGATTCAATAAAAAAAGTTCTCAACTTTTTTTGACACCTTTTTGATGCTTTCTCTTTTCATCATTTCATTTTCACAGTGATTTTTATTGGCAGCCGTTCTGTATTCAAAGATTTGCTCTGTCTACAGCACAGATGAATCTTCATGGAGCCTTAGTATCAGTATAGTTCTCAGAGTTGACTTATGTAAATCTTTCTCATTACTTCTGCCTTCTTACGGTTCAACCTCTCACATAAAAACATAATGATCCAAGCTGTTTCTGTTGTTTGCTGTGTAAGTCAACGATTATTTTTTTTTTTGATGTTCTAAGTCTCTTCAGTTTCCATCCTCAGAAAGTCAGGGATAATTATGGAAGTAAAAAGACTCGATATCAGAGCAGATTAACAACATCTCACTGGGCTGAACTCCTCACTCCCTTTTATCTCCTCAAACACAGTAAAAGAGAAGAAGAGTTACGCAACTCCCACCTGAGGGACCCAGCCGACTTTACACCCAACTTCTGTCTGTCTCTGCCTGTCTAGGGCGTCTGCCAGTCCTCTGCTATTTGATGTGTGTGTTTGAAGCAGCCATGCGACCGGGGAGAGGAGGATGTTTGCAGCTCTTGCCATTGTGCTCTGTTCCCCGGAGGAACAAGTTTCAAAGCATGACAAAGTTGGACCTTTCCTGGTTCTACATTTAACACTTTCTCAAATCACAGTGCCGAGGTGCTGGATGGCTTTCTTCCTCTCTCTTTTGTCATTCCTCCAAAGACCATCCTTTCATCTGCAAGGTTTTTGAAAGACCTGTCCTCACTCTTCCTGTTAGTTAGCTAAAACGTGTTATTTGAGCTAGGGAAATTAGCATCACATTATTTTTGCAGTGCCCAAAAGCCACTTTAACACACATGGATCCTAATGTGATCTTATATATTAGTCTTATAGTATGTGATCATTCAGCTAGTCCAGTTATTGTTATTATTATTGTT